>NC_052959.1:4752820-4985320 GCF_013358895.1 Oreochromis aureus
TTAGTTTTTTGCTTTCCTTGTCTCGTCCTGCCTAATTAAACCCAGCTGTGTTTCCCTTCTGTCTCCTGTTTCCTGATTATGCCGCTGTGTATTTTAGTCCTCTGTCATCCCCTGCTTGTTGTCGCATTGTACCCTCATTTTGCTGTGTTCTCTTGTTGTGTCCCGGTTGGTTTTTCCTAGCGTGAGTTTTCTTAGTTTCTAGGTTCCTGTTCCCAGTCTAGTTCTAGTTCTGCATTTGAGGTTTTGGTTTGTTTTTATAACGGTTATTGTTTTAAGATTTGCCAGCAATAAAGCTGCGCCCTAAGTTACTTCCTGTTTCTGAGTCCTGCATTTTGGGTCCTTCATCTTGCCTGCCACAGCACTAGCCATGACAAGGGCAGTCAAACATAAGTCCCGGGGGTCAGAATGGACCTGACAAAGATTTCAGTCTTTCCAAAGCCCACTGGATGGCTTTGGGAAATGGGAAAGAGGGAATACATTTTTTAAATGTGTTAATATATTTTGCAGCTTTTCCTGCTAATAAAGAGCTCCTCCTCGGCCATTCGTATTACACCAAAGTAATGTCCTGTGTTTTCACTATACAAATTTCTGTTATTTACAATCCTCACAACAAAGTGCATTTTCTATGAATTAACAGAAGCTTTCTGTTTTATAATTACAAGAAGGTCTGAGGCAATCAGCTACCAGAAGTTTGTATTTCTTTCAACGAGTCCATGAGTCGTGCTGACAGATTTCTTTCATTTACTATTGGAGCATTACTTTATAAAAAAAAAACCCTGACAAACTGAGGCATTTTTCTTATATTAAGATAGCCCAGGGATTAAATGTATAAACTTCTTCACACTGGCAGGAAGAAGTTTCTCTAGTCCGCCCCACTTAAGATCAATGTGACCTGTTTGCCATCCCTGGTCTGCATGGATCAAACTTTGTTACACAGTGTGGATTTATTTAACCTTTGCTAATATCGCACAATGTGCGTGAACTTTAAATTGTATAAATCTAAAATTGCCGTGGAACTGCGTGAGCATACACATGTCTATCTCTACATTTAAAGATGGATGTACTAACATCCTTCATCGACTATTTCCTATTATTAGACCAGCCTTCTTTGCTATTGTTGTAAACCTGTCAATAAAAAGTGCACCAAATAACATCACAAGTCATCACAAAGGCTCCACAGCAAACTCACAGAAGTCTTAAACAAAACTGCTAAGCACTTCCATGGCTATTTATAGCTTATATAGTGTTAATTATTCATCACATGCAACTGCAAACCCTCTGGCAATAGTAGTTTAATCATCATCATCAAACTTCAGAAGGGTAATTAGTGACTTAGTTAGTGTTCACAGCACCCGATTAACACAGAGTAAAGAAAATATTTCACAAGGACAAAAACATTACTGCAGTGAAAAAAGATTACAGCCCCAATTTACGATAATATGGTGAGAACACAAAAACTCACTCTTAATTGTGTTATTGAGTAACAGCAGTGGTTCTAGATTACTGGTCTGACTTCATATGGCATTCATACACAGTCACCATAATCAGTCAGTTAAGGCCATCGGCAACTTTCACTAAGAGCTTAGGATTGAGATTGTGTCCATCAGCCTGGTTTGAGGTGTGCTTCAGGTGGACACGCTCTCACTAACACACATTAATTCAAATGATAAATGCAAATGTTCGGCCCATCATGGCCCGAGGTTGGAACATACTGAAAGGATGAAGTTTGCCTTGAATGATTATGGAGCAGCACATTTTAAAATTAGAGCTACGATGCATGTCCCAATACTTCGTTTAGTCCACTGTGTTAAAATGTCGGTAGAGCAGAAAATTTGCAACAAAACATCTGTGATAACATGACTTTTCCTGACTGATTCACTCACTGCCTTTTTTTCATACATCAAATACCACAAAATGTGACAATGACAGCTGCCGTTACCTCCTTTACATCGTTCTTTGTCCTTGTTTCCTGAATTCCTGCTTTTCTCCCATTCCCTCTTCCCTTTTTCATCCCGTGCTGGGCAACTGAACACTGATGTCTCTTAATTGGAGCTCTCTATATTATCTCTCTTTACACCAGGCAGAAGAACTTTGCCCGAGGCATCGAACAGCAGCTCCCAGATGGCATGGTGGTGGCATCGGTGCCAACGCAGGCTCAATGCCACGAGGAGCTGTCAGACCCTGTGCCCGACCCAGAATACCTCACAGGTATGAAACCATATTTCATACTTTAGCACACAGCTGTGAGAAAGCATTGTTATCACCGGTCTGTTGAAAATCTAACTGTGGTTACTTTGATACTTTGTCTCACTCTCATTATTTTTGTTTTAACAGTTTTTAGAAAGCTGTAAGGAAAAGGCAATAGAGCTTATTAATTTACCTCTGTATTCGATAAATACTAGCCAAGGGATCAGTATTAGGACTTAGAATGGATTGGTGGATCTCCAGTTCGAGCTCTGAAGCCTTGCTTGTTGTGCTATTTTGAATTGCAGTGCAGAGGTATTGCATTAACTGTTTAGAAATTACAGCCAGTTTGTACATATTGCTGCATTTTCTAAGGCTCAAAATGTGTTGGACAAAGTAACAATTTTAAATATGAAGATTATTTTTAATACTTGGATGGAAATACTCTGCCATCATGCCTGAAGTCTAGAACCAATGGGCATCACCAAACACTGTTTTTCCTCTTTAGAAACTCTGCCAGGTCTTTACTACAGTCACTTCAGTGGTGGTGTACAGAGACATTGTACAAATACTTCATAGACCAACTGTGTTTACTCTTTGAAGTATCGCTTGCTTTATGTTCCTGTATATATCTGAACTCATGAATAATATAAGAGAGGAGAGTGGTTTAAGTTTTTCTTTCCGTGGACTAAATTGAGACATTTACCATGTTGCATATTTTTTGATGTAAAACATAGCTTGTGCTTTATTATCCCTCATCAGCATTATATTTAGTTATCAGGAAACACACTGCCAGCAAAAGCCAGCTTGTTATATTTTAAATGCACAAACGCAATCCTTAAATAATTACTTATATATTTATCATTTGTAGTGTTTTAAAACTGCCAGCTGTCAGCTGCAGTATGGGCTTGCAAAATTCACACAAAGAAAATATAGTATGAGTGGAAAAGTTGTACAAGTTGTACAAAACTCCCCAAAAGTTTTTTGGTTACTTCTCAGGGAAAACTCTGAATCTGTGGTTCATGATTCAAGTCAGTAATGAATGTGAAGGAAAAATAGGTAGAACATTAGCAAAATAATTTTTCATTTGACAACTGTGAGGAGGAGGCGGGAGGCTGGTGGGTTGTGCCACCACTGTCGTGATTCATTAGTGAGCGGTACCAGAAGCCATCGTGCTCTATTCTCTTCATTACCAGTGCAGCACATGGCTCCATGTTTGAACAGCACGCAGCCGTCCAGTGTGAAACAGCTGCCGTGAACACAGAAAACATGAAGAAAAAAAACCCCTTGGCTTGCTGTATATCAAGCAATTCCAGAAGGCCAAAAATTTGTATCATCCATCTGGACGCCTCATTAGCTACAGAGTTTGACCTCACTGCTTTTTTTTTTTTTCGCCCAGCTTAGTTTTACAGCTTTAAATCTTTGAAATCGTGCTGAGCAATCATGACTTCTTTATTGACTAATTTGAAAGGAAAACAGCAAACAGCAGTTTGACAGAAAAGTTATCTCGAAAGCACCGCTCTGTTTTGGCAAAAACATTTTTTCCTTTCTTTTTTTTTTTTCCTCAGAGCTTGCATTTAAGTTGTAGAACTTGCAGATATTTTGTAAAGAGTAGGCAGATGCAGTGAAGGGGATATCCTCTATCTGCCTGTCTCTATAAGTAATAACAGTCTTCTTCATGTTTTACAACAATAGTCAGTGTGAAATTAATAGTTATGTTTCAGTATATTTTTCCAGGAATGCTTCATTCGGGCAGCCTGCTGGCTAAGCTTATTCCAGGCACCTGGGTAACTGTCTCTAAATTGCCTCACAGTGTAGAAAGCAGCAGATTGCAGGATGGCTTTATCACTTGTTGTTGATATAACGGCAGTGATACAAGGTCAGTCAGGGCAGCAATTCAAAACTGCATCATCCGAGGTTATGCGCAAAGGTGATGGACAATCAAATGACAACAGTGTAGCACTGGTTCCAACTGGCATTTATTGGAAACTTCAGAGGATATTAAAACCGCCTAATCTAAATGGATCTCCTACTGTCAAGTCCCCAAGCCCTTCACTCTCCTCTTTGTGCCTTCCTTTCTGCCTGCACAGCTCAAACCTTTTTATCCCTATATTGCTCGTGGGTTTGCAGTGCACGTGGCCCAGAACACAGTCTGATGTAGCAGCACTTCTCCTCTCCACCTCCACCTTTGTATTGGGCCTTGGCTGTAACAGCTGTGGGCTTTACTGAAGAGTAATACCATGAATTGAGATATCATTTCAAAGCATCCGCCATGGTGCTTTAGAAGCACACAGTATACTCTAGGGCACAACCGTTTTCCCATTTTTCTCCTCCAATGATAGAAGAACTCATGCTCGATGCTTAGGGGTATATGGAAAGTACAATATGGTGGTCCACATATATAGATTTACTGTATAAAGAAGTCAAAATCTATCATGGAGAGAGCTGAACTCTTCATGTGTGCTGGAAATCATATGGCAGCAGCTCAATGCATTTAGGCATGTAGACATGGCAAAGACACTGCTGAAGTTAAAATGGAGCATCAGAATGGAAAAGAAAAGTGATTTAAGTTGCAACCTTCTCTAGGGTTTACAGAGAAGGTTGCCACAGCCTTCACCTCCCTCCAATGTTGTGCATCTGGAAGAAGACAAACATCACCCTCATCACCAAAATCCGCCTGTGCTGCACACTGGTATTGCCCATTCTTCTCTATGACTCCTTCTCTATGACTCCGAGACCTTGGTCATCCTCAAGCACGACCTCAACAAGCTCGAGGTCTTCCAAATGCGCTGTTTGCATCAGATTCTCAGTGTCCCTCGGTGACCGTCTCAGCAACAGCACAATATGTAGTCAATGTCACCAGCAGCACTCGATGGAAGAGCTGATCCAGAAGCGACGACTGCAATGGTTTGGCCACATCTGCGGCATGAGCAACCATCACCTGTCATATCGCCTTCTGCTGCAGCAGCCATTGGAGAATCAAGTGTAACGCGCCCAAGAAGACTTGGATCAAGCAAATTGAAGACGATCTTAAACAACGACGTCTAACCCTCAAGGCTAGAGATCGCAAGGCCTAGAAGTGCATCGTTGACCAGGATGGAAACGCTAAGGCACCCACAGCGACGTATTGGCTTCGTTGACGACCTCCCCTGCCGACCGCCAGCTAGGGACAAAAAAAAGAAAAAGAAAGAGGGTTTACAGGAAATGGTCAGAGAGAAAAAATACATATAAAACTATATCCCATGATGGCAGTTCTCTTGGTTCCAGAGGTCAGAGGAGAATGGCTAAACTGCTTCAAGCTGATAGGAAGCAAACAGTAACTCAAATAACTTTTTACAACCAAGGTATGTAAAAGAGCATCTGTGAAAGCACAATGTACTGAACCTTGAAGCAGATGATAATAATAAATAGTATCCTGATTCTCAGCTGCCATTCATGTCAGCTAACAATTCACACAGGTCACCAAATTGTGATTAGAAATTTGGAAAAAATGTTGCCTGGCCCGATAAGACTACCGTGACATTGACAGAATAGGGTCAGAATTTGGTCTAAGCCCCATGAAATCATCGACCATCCTGCCTTGTATCAACAGTTCAGGCTGGTCCTTAGTACCAACCCATTTAAATGCCACTGAGTAATGTTGCAGACAATGTCCATCTCTGCCCCATGCCATGTCTAAAAGCTCAAATGATCTTAAATTGATGTCTTGACTATAACAGTGAGGTCTCAAGTTTACAGTCAGCAGATCTCAATCCAACGGAGCACCTTTGGGTGGTAGAATGGGACAGTTGTATCATGGGTATGCAGGCAATTATGTGATGCTGTCATGTCAATATGAACCTAATTTTGTTCTGTTGTACCTTCTGAACTGACTTTATCCTTAGTTGCATAAATTACAGAAAGTTTAATTTCAGGTCACTTTCCATGACCAGTTGTGTAGTTCGTTTTTGAAAACACTACCTCCATAATGAATGGACTCAATATCTCAGACAACCTTGAACAATAAAGGATCCACGTGTCTTACAGCATTTTCAAAACACTGTTGTAGCTGCTGTGTTGAATGTCATAAGAAAAGAAGGCATAACCCTCAAGCTGTTTTATATTTAAGATGTTTCTAAATAAACTGGCATACTCTTCCATCGCCTTGTCACAAATGATGCAAGTATCACATAAATGCCTCATGAAAGCTGACAAGCAGTCACTCATGGTGCATAAATGCACTCTGTGGATCTTCAGGCAGAACAAATGTGTTACGCAGAAGAGTACATATTTGCCTTATACTTCTTTTTGCTTGAAGAGAAAACATTTTACAGTAGTGTGCAGTTCAGTGTAATAGTCAGTAGTCTTGCGATGCTCTACCTGTCATGTTAATAAGTGTGTTTCATTCACTGTTGAGAGATCTCATAATCTCTGTGACCACAGACCTTTTTTTTCTGGCTGACACATTGTCATTATTTTTTTAAACATTTCCCTTTGCCATGTTACATAACTTTGTTTATGACTGATGTGCCAGTAAGTCAGGCAGAAAAAATCTGTCCTGGGTGTTCCTGAAACTTGCCTTATGTTGCCTTAAAACCTTGTTTATGAAATGCTTATTTTTGGATCTCTGCCATAGCTGACTTACACTGATAAGTTGGATTCACTTTGCTAAGGCTAACATGTATACTTGCCTAATATCAGCTAAAGATCCAGAGCACAAAAACACATTCATTTAACAATAAGGGTAATTTTTGGTACTGTATTCATTTCTGTTGGACTCTTTTAATATGACTTAAATGCTAAGCTTTGTTTTCACTTCAAAATTTAGAAAGAATGGTGGAAGAAGTTGCTGTAGCACTCAGGGGTTTGTGATTCAGGTAGAGGTTGTTTCGTTGGGCGGGGGTGTGTGCTAACTTAAATCCAAACAGTTATTCCCATATCTAAAGATGCTATTAGCAATAGGTAGTATTTGATGAGCCATTTATTAGATTTTTGGGAAGGCAGTTGTATAATGCTAAGGTCATGCAGAGCACCCACCAACAGTCAAGCAACAACAAGCTGGACAAAATAGTGGAGTATTTAGCAACATTTTTTTGTAGGTATCAAACTTTACAAAAAAAATTGATGGCTATCATTGGTAGCAAAAAAATAATCTGAAGTTAAAAAGAATTGTTAGAAGCAATCCCCAAACTTCCTAGAATTGGAAACTGTTCATAATTCTCTAATTTATGGACAATTTGACTTTTCTGATACTTCATACTGTATAACCCCTTTGACTCAGGCATGAACCTCTGTTATAAAACCAGTTTATATGACTATGAAAGTTCTGGCCAAATTTCCATTGGGATTTCAGCATTGTAATATTTTATGTAGTGCCACCAATTTTAATGCTTTTATAACTGGACTTGTCACAAACTCTACACTCAGTTAAGGGCAGGACTTTCTGGAGCTTCCTATCTGCCTAATTAAAGCAGATTCAGGATTTTAAAACTTTGCCAGAAAAGTTATGCTTTAGGTCAAATCTGTTCACAACTGCAATCATACTGTGCCTTATAGTAATGCATATGAACTCACAATACAAATGTTATTATGATCTGCTTTGTTTGGTTTTTATTGGTGTAGGTGTTCACTTTTACCAACCATCTATCAGTGTATTTTCTTCTGTTTATCCAATTAAGGCTTACGAGGCGGTTGCAGTCTGTACCAGCTGTTATGGGGCGAGAGGTGGGCTACACCCTCGACGCCTCAGTGTGGGGTGATAGACTGGGCAGTCTGGGGCTTTTAATGTTGCACAAAATGGATTTTAAACATGTATTGGTGTCCAACAGACATGTGTCTGCAATTGTTAATGTTTTTCTGTACAGATACTATTTTGTTGACAAAAAAGCCTCGTTTTGCTGCCCATGACAGCCCAGTTTTTCTTGCTATACACACAGGAAGCTAAATCAGGTCAGTTAAACCAATCGCCTCATTACTTTTAAGTGAAGCCGATCTGAGCATAGCAAAGAGAGAGGAAAATGCTTAATTCTTTTTAATTTCCAGAAATTCTGAATATCAGAATATAGGTGATATATAACATAAAAATGAACGTCACCCACAGTGTTGAAAAAGGGATGATAAATCAGCAGCACACCATAAGAGAACCAACAAAAGTTAAATGAGCCTGTTTGTCACCAGAGAAAAGTTTTCATTCCAAAACAGTTCAGGACAGAAAGTTTTGTAAAGCCAACAGCTCACCAGCTGGCAACATAATCATTCAGTCAGTGGTACTGATCAACAATCTTGTCACCCCCTACGTGGATATATTATGGTCATTATGTTCTGTGGGCCAGTAGCAGTCTTACTTACTGGCCCTTTAAGACAGATGGTCCGTCATATGCTCATTGAATTCTTTCCTATAAACATTTGCTACGTCTCAGCTGTATGACAGCAAGTTGTGTGAAAGACAGAGAGAAAACTTGCTTCAGTTTAGAAATCTTGGCTGGGGCTGTGGTGACACCATCCACATGAAGTCACCTGGGGCATCTTCTCACCTTACCGCACCTGTTCACTTGGCCTCCATGATTCCACTGAGTGCACAAACACAAGCATCAGATGCAAAGCTCTCCAAGCCCCAGCTTGCTGGCTCTACGCCACTTCTGCTCGTCTCCTGGCAGGCCACGGGCATTATAACAGCGCCTGCAGTTAATTGCAAGGCTCAGGTAATTGTCCGTCGGTTAGACAGACGTGCAGAGGCGGCGTAAGTGAGAGGAACGTCTGTTGAGGTGCGATGGGCGCCACCCCTTCGTCCCTTGCTGATTCGACCAGGTTTCGTTGCTATGGTCAGTGTATTTGTCACAATGTCAGCACTCCTTGTTCCAGCCCTCTCCGGCCCTCGCAGGGGTGAAATCATTCATCTTCCTATTCATCTCCGGGCTTGGAAGCCATTCATCATGAGGCCAGAGACCTCCATCAATTATTCCGATGGGAGAAAGAGTGAGGAAAGAGAGGCTTTTGAAAGGCAAATACATCTTGATTTAATTGGAAAGCAAGTATGCTCAAGGCTGCTAAGCAGATTTCCCCCAAGATGGAGCTTTAGAGATAACTGACCAGAATAGAGACGATGGACAAAGAAAATTGAGGAGAACAAGAGACAATAGAGTGTAAGAAAGATGGAAGGAAAGCCCATGAAAATTTTAGAGGATGAAAGAAAGCAAAGAACAAAAACCTCGAAGAAGACCCAACAAGTAAATGAATGACAGCCATTTTTCTGTGCCGTCTCCAGGCAGGAGAAGAGCAGAGCCGGGACAAAGGAATCAATTGGTGGAGGTTAAAAGGTCAGCAAAGCAGTCTTGACCTGCTCTCATCCTCTGCTAGCAGTCATAATGACACTGCCTCTGCAACACACATCACGTTTGGATCTTTGTCCGTGTGAATGCTCAGAAAGATGCAACGCAACAGAGAGCGCCAAAGGTGAAAGCGTTGTCCCTTCCAGTCATCACAGCTTTGCAGCGGCTGCCTTGTCATTTGTCATCAAAGTCACAGATTTTTGCTGATAGCTTTGGCGAAATGGCTGATTTGACTGTTTTTTATTTTCAGAAGAGAAGTTTCCAAAGAAATAAAAGGGATCTTGAGTTCTGAGGATATTTGAGGAAGTGTCAACATTTTTTTGTATGCAGTATATGTAAGAGTCTAATCCATGATAGTTCAATAAGGAGAAATCATTTGGAGGAACTGGACATAAGTTTATAAGATATACAGTTCAATTCAAAGGTGTGTCCTCATTAGACTCCAATGAACCATCATAGCAGAACAGAGTCCAGGCAGCAATAGGAATTAGGACAGGACCCCTTGAGTCTACTCGCTGGTGGTGGTGAAAATAAAGATGGAGCCTCGGATGGGGCCCTGAGTGACCAGGGTGAGACAGAGATGGAGAGGAGGTAGGCTGTACCAATGTGAGACAGAAGAACGCCGACATTTAAAGCACACACAACAGTGGCTGATTGGCTCACAGAAGGCGGACAAGAAAATGACTGGACTAGAACAACAATGTCAGGATTGAGTTTGACAGCGTGGGAAAATGGAAGTGATGTAAAAAATAGACTAGCAGTCTGAACCCCTGGCATAAACAGTCTATGCGGTTGTTTAGAGCCACAACCACTAGGGGTGTGGGTGGGGGGTGGGGGCACATGACTTTCTGCATTGCTTGCTGCACACACTGTTGTTGTAGTAATTTTACTTATAAATGAATGTCTGTTACATTTAAACCCTTGTCAGATGAGTTCACACGATGTTGAATAAGCCTATCAGCACCAGATGAAGACATTTCAATTCTTGAGAATCTGCCAACTTTGCAATACTTCTGCCAGTTGAGAAGCTAAATTCTGGTTAGCTCCAGCAAGTAACTATGGACTGGTTCTTATATAATGCTTTTCTACTCTATCTGAGAGCTCAAAGCGCTTTATACAGCACTACTTACAGAGAGACACACCCACCTGGTCACCTTAAAGATGAAGATAAAGAAGAAGATGAAGTTCTAGTCCTTTAATCAATGTCAGCAGAATTGATTAAGAAGAGCCATTTATAGAGTTCATGATTGCGTCACACACACATCATCAAAAATGAATGAGCTGTCACGTGCTCCAACACATTAGCTGAGGTCAATCAGGAAGCTAGGGGATTTACAGAGGGGGAAATAATTATTTGATCGCTGGCTGAATTTCTAAGTTTTTGTTTCAGCAATTTTTTTAACCCATCTGAGAGAATGACAGCATCTACAACTGATTTCCTCGTGGACAATCAGCTTGCTCTTATATTGAAAGTTTGGTCAGTTTGCTATTGTGGCAACTGTTCATATCATTCAGTGTCTGTTAAATGTTTGATGAACTACAACTCCATCGTCTTGGAATGCAGATGACAGGTGACAGTTGTTCTACTCTGAAGGTCTGTTGTGAGCTGCATTGGTTTCTCAGCCAGAACTCAGTTGTAGAGCTGACTAGTCCACCATCAGAGTGTAGAGAAGAAGCTACAGTCTAAGAAGCTGGAGTTGAAGTTTGACCACAGGATCTCTGCAGAAGGCAGGTGAATACATTGCCCACTTATTTATTTCTCATGAAGTACCTGTCAAATAAAATATTTCCAAAGAAGCACTACCACAAATAAAATCTAAATGTGTGAGAAACACTGAGCTGATTTTTCAGCCTCAGACGCTGCCGTGTGGGAAGAATACATTCTTGTATAGTGATAGAGTTGCTGTAAAATTAATGAAGAGTTCGGTAACTTTTCAGTGAGAAGTAAAGTCAAAATAAGTTTTCCTTTCCTTTGCTTTTTTTTTTCTTTACATGCTGCCTGTTCGGCATCATCGTCTTACACTTCCATCATTCAGTTTTATGATAAATTGTAGATTTATGTGGAAGGGATGCTTACACAAGACATTGATAGCAGCAACCAACATTTGATTAAAACCACCACGAAAAATCCAGATTTTGTTGACAAAATGTATCTTCTTGCAGTCCAGTTGATCATATCAAACATGCATGCTTGGAATCTGTGGTTGTGATTCTATCTGCTATCTGTGTGAAAGATTAATGGAACATATAGGTGAGGCTTGCAAAGCTTTCATGCTTTGTTATCATGCATTCCCATACCACCAATGTTTGTAAATCTCATTTCTGATTTGAATATATATGTGTCCAAGAAGACACTTGGGCTAAAATGTATGAGTTCACTGTTGGGTGAACTTCAAACTTTTTCTATTAAAATTTGACTTGACATTTATGCTGAAAGGTTAAGACACAAAGTTAAATGCCAGTTGTTCCAAATTCAGCTCCTATCCATTAATAATACATTTTTATTGGCCTGGATTGCATTTTAGGCTAATGAATATCATTGCAATCAGTGCATTTTGGAGCCTTGATTAGATTTGAATCGATCAAACAATCCTGTGGAAATAAGCCTCTCCATTCATTCATTCGTTCATTTGTTCGTTCATTTGTTCAGTCATCCTCAGAGCAGGCCAGGCTTGGCCCATCAAGGTCATTCTTTGTGTTATTTCCTTCATCTTGTCATGTCCAACTCCACCGCCCCTCAGGTTCTGCCCGTGGTCTCTGCGCACTCTCCCCATGCTGTAAGCCATTAGATATGTCAGCACCAAGATGGCACATAATCTATATTTTATAAGGCCTTGATATAATTGGTGGCAGTGAGGGAAGGTCATGCCTTCAGGGGCCCTCGTCTTCCCCCCCCATTGGATTCTAAGACAAAATCCTCAAACAGCAGCCCTCTAGTCGTGAATGTGGATTGGACACGATAAGGCAGATTAGGCAGTGAGTGCAGTTTTAAGGGGAGTGAAGATGCAGAGTGTGCTGGAGCGCAGCAATTATTCAGCATGTATTTACTTTGAAAAACATGCGTGGGCTATAATTTATTCAGCACAGGGACAGAGAGGGAGAGAGAATTCTTAAGCTCAACGAGAGCCATGACTGACAGGGCTGATGGCTGCTATCAGAATGGTGAAAATAACTGCAGTATCTTGTTTTGTTTTTTTAAGGTAAAAGTTCTTTTTCTATTCATTAGCATAAAATAGCAGTTTGATACACCCAAGGCCTTCAAATGATTTTGAAGATTGTTAGAGATTATTGTGAGCCAAAAGGATAATAAGCTAAGTAGTATATACAGTATATTGTTTCTGTTATTTGTGTTTTGGATATAGAGTGTGCGTTGAAAATGTTAGAGTTAGAAAGGAGGCAAGTCAAACAAGCAAGAGGACCATCACAAACTGTTAACATTAGGAGTTAGCCGTTTTTCGAAACAGGAGAGTCGTTCGTTTTTGTCACGTGGTGTGGGGGGATAAATGTAGGAAAATAACTCTTGCAGTTTGTGTCAACAGTCATGCATTTGCATTTTAGAACTCCTCTGCGTTTCCTTCTTCTTTTTTTTTAAGCATACACCTCCTGTTAAATGATGAATATATATGCATGCAGATAACCTCAATAGAGCGAGCTAGGGTAAATCACGTTAAATGATTGTGGGTGATGTTTTCTTGCAACAGATTTGTTCTCCAGGGGAATCTATGCTTTGACCAGCTGCAAGCGTCTTTGCAGTGCGCCACTGTCATAATCAATGAAGTTGATTACGTTGACAAATCGCCGCGGGACCTGCCGTTGTTTAGCGTTTCTCCGGATCTGCTTATTATAAACTCGACATTCTCACTTAGCTCCCCAGCAATGGCCCCACCAAATGCAAAGAACATGGGAAGAAGAACGATCGGTGAGCAGCAGCTCCTCCCTTTATCGTTACGAGCACAGAGTGTGTTATCACCACAACAGTTGAGTTTTCTCTGCCCATTTATTCATTCACTTGTTAAATTGGAAACCCCCTGCTTAAGCATCTGTCCCTAGCTTCCCTTGATTCTAAAGCAGCTTTAATGAGATTTATTGACAGGGATCTTATGAAACAGCATTACCAAAGCCTTGGGGTATAATAAAGTTGTATAATTCAAAACAGAGAGAAGTGGATTATTTTAGTTTCCTACAGGGAAGTTCTGTTGAATGACCACTAGTTTTTCTCCTCTCAGTCTTTTATTCATGCTCGATACCAAATTATACTTAAGTCATCTTTTATCCCACAGCCAATGATAATTTGAATTTTCTTTGCATAATCGGATCAAATCAATATGCTGTAATCAGCCATTTATATGCAACAGTATGAAGCTCGTGCTCATTAACAGCATATTCATTAAAGTGGGACAGTGACTTATCCTGATGCTACAATAATAAAATGAAGATCTGAAAATTTTGAGAAACGACAAAACGAATGCAGTGGTCGTTGCGGTTTCATTTTTTTAATCACATATGAAGCCAGCACTAGACCATTATCAAATCATATGAGGTTCAAACACAGACTTAGATGACTCAAATTTAATTGTACTGGATGCGGTGAAACACCGTGGTTTCTTGTTGGGGATTTGTTCAGCTTTCCCTGTTATGATTTTATTGATATACTTTCTCATATCCTTTTCAAAGTTCTCCCCTGTTTCCTTGTCTTTGTCTATTTTATTTTGGTAATAAAGCTCTTGACTTGTTTCTGGTTGCTTTGCTCTCTTTGTTTTCCTCTTCTTTTTTGATTCTCTGCACAACCTGTGTGTTGTTCGCACTCGTGTCTCCCTTGTATATATAGTCTGGTCTTTTTCACATTGTCTGTTCACCCTCCTGTGACCAGACACCCTGCCTGTGCACCTGCCGTCCTACTGTTGCAGTTTGTGTTCACAGTCTTTGTTCAACTTCATCAGCTTGTTGAATAAAACTTGTTTTTACTTTCTCACCTCTGCAGTCCTCTTTTAAACATCTCATAACAAGTACGAGCTGAACACACAGTGTTTTAGCAGCTGGTTATGTTTGGTCACACCATCCATCCATGCATTTTCTGAACTGCCTGTCCAATTCAGTGTCAGTGAGAGCTGGAGCCTATTCCAGCTGTTACAGGGCGAGAGCCACCATACACTCTCACATTCACACCTACAGCAAATTTAGAATCACCAATTAGCCTGACTTGCATGTGAGAGTGTGAGAGGAAGCTGGATACCTGGAAAGAACGCACACAAGCACAAGGAGAACATGCAAACTCCCCAAAAACGCCCCAGCCAACAGGTTCAAACCCAGGACGGCATTGGTGTGTGGTGACTGTGGTAACCACTGTTAATATGATTGTCCTAAAATCAGTCAGGCACCCTTAGGCTTGCATGTATCATTCCAGCTAAAGTGTCCTTACCTAACTTATCAACACACATCTGAACTTCTATACTTCAGGCTTTTTCAACGTGCTCATTCTCTAGGTTAGCAGCTAATTAGCTGCTGGTCTGCATTTGTAAACCATGCAAACACATTGAGAATTCCCCTCAGTCTACTTCAAAGCTGCTGTGGGCCTTCCTCTTAAACAGCACACTGTTAACACTGTCAGCCCCTGACATGTAAGGTTACTGTAAGTTTGTCTGCTTTTTCTCTTGTTCCCCTGCTGGCAGCTGTCACTCAGACAAACACTATTACACCCCTCCAACCTCGTCACACAAGACAAAAGGGATCATGTCAGGCAGTGTACTTCATCCATTTAAAACTTGTACATTTAAATTCCGTTTGCACTTTAGTTTTTAATGGAGAAGGGGAAAGGAGGACACTTGGCTGCACTGCACAGAGGCACATTTCACATTCATATATTATATATTAATTGTAATGATCGGCATGCATTCATGTGGAAATCATTTCAATTTTAATCCCTTCTTTTTCTTAATACTCATGGGTCGAACCACACCCATCTTCTAATTCTGCTGTAAGCTTCATCCCACCTCAACACACCTGTGAAGGTTTGGAACTTTATCTTGTGGATTTGGAAATTATTGCTTTACTAAAGTCTGAGGTAAGAAACCAAAATAATCAGATTACGTCACGCTGGCTTAGTGCTAAATAGACTGATTCTTATATAGTGCCTTTCTACTCGAGCACTTTATACAAAGTACCTGCACTATTTTCTATGTGTGTGTGTGTGTGTGTGTGTACAGGAGCCATGACAACAAACATTCACGCACAAACAGTGAAAACAATACAGCCACCAGCAGTATTGTAGTAGAGTAGAAGTGTAGGGTGGCATTTCATAATAACTAACTCTCAGGACGAGTGCACATGTACGAGTTGTCACATATACAGTTGTAACAGGAAATCTGTGTTCCTTGTGGAAGTCAGTATGTCTGATCAGGATGGATCCGTAGCAGCAGCGGCTCTAATTCAGGGCAGCCAGAGGATAAACGATGAAATACCTTCACGACCCTCTGCAGAACCAGTCTCTTTATCAGTGGCTCCCGGATGGAGTTGTTCATCTTCAGAGGTTGGTGAAGGGCATCTGCAGCCCATCATTTCACCAGCTTTGTCATCATATCCTTCTCCTCCCCCTTCCCTCCTTCCTCGAGGTGGGGGGATGGGGTTTGGGGGGAGAAACACAGTTAACGACACACAGTCGCTGCTATAACTTTGTCATCCTAGTCTGATCAGTTAGTCTCACTTTCGTACACTTTTTTCACACACATGCAACATTACAGCGCACACTGTAGCAGTCAGACCTTGACTGTGCTGTGCTTTGACCCGGTGATGTTACTGCACTTTAGCCGCACTTCCCCCGCCAAGGGGGTTGCAACCGTATAACACTCCCTGTCACTTCACTCTGTGCTGGACTGGTTTTATGCTTTGTCAGTGTCCACGGGTCTCGTTTCCTAAGTGCTTCTCTGTCTTTCTCCTCCTCCTCACTCACTTTTTGTCAGTTCCTTTAGAGTGTGTTGACATTCAACCAGTTTGTCATGATGGTCATAAATGCCAAGAGTGCATAAACTTTAATGTAGTAAAGAGGGATACATTGGAATGTTAAAGGACATGTTCCAAGTCATATGTCCTTTAACATATGACAGGTCATATTACAGCATCATTTACTGGATATGCTGTATAGATTTTTCTTTAAACACACATTTAAAAAAAAAGAAGTATCAAAATGAAAATGACATTGACACCTTAAAAAACCTAATATTTTTTAACATTTTTGCTAATTTAATTCTGCCCTTATTATGTTTTTGGAAAAGTTCATTCTAGAGTGTAAGCTTATGATTAGCCTTTCGAACTGCAGTATCAACTGTAATATCTTCAGGATTAGGAATGTTTCTGCCAGTGGCAGCACGGCAGTGCCGCGGCAAACACTGTTGCCTCACAAGAAGAAGCTCCTGGGTTTAAATCCACCAGCTGGCCGGGGCCTTTCTTTGCATGCATGTGTTTCCTGTGCATGTGTGGGTTCTCTCCAGGTGCCCCAGCTTGCATGGGGTTAGGTTAACTGGTTGCTCTTCATTTTACATGCACATTTCAGTTAATTACATTTCCTGTTGGTTACTTTAGCGAGTCTAAACTAAAGCTGTGAGGCATTTTTGTTTGCAAGGAATCTGTTAGAAATAACTTCAAGTGTAAATACATGAAAATTCATTCTTTCGGGTTTTTTTACAGCCACTTCTGTTTTCAACTAGAAGTCAGATATAACATTTAAAGCTCAATTAAAATTCAATTTTGAAAGCAGAACCTCTATACTAATTATGTGTAGGAAGGGTTTTAATTTATTTCTCAACACTGATTAATTGCATTGAGTTGCCCCAGCCGGTTCCTGTGTTAAGCGTCAGTTAATTAGCTGACAACACTGGACGGGATAATTAATACAGCTGGGGGTCACAACATTCTACCTGAGGGGAGAAGAGCTGAGGCTGTGGGTCCCTGTGACACAGACCTGCCCTACTTGTAAGAGGCAGGTCTGTGTCGCCGAACAGGAGGATTGCTTTAGACCTCACGGGGGTTCAAAGTTTCAGTATACATGCTCGACTTAAGGCCTAGTTTTCAATATTTGTAAAAGATTTAGACCGCAGTGACCACTCCTGTGCTACAGCAGGACAATGCTGGGTGGATAAGTAATAACCTCAGTGATCTACTGTGGAGCAAGACTCTCTATCAAAAGGTTTGGAGTTTGAGTTGTTTGTCGTTGGAGGCAGCTGAAGGGCAACGAGAGCACATCACTAATTTAAGTTTGACTTTTTGCTCCCCATAACACCCAGCTACACCCACCTTCACACACAGAATTCAAGTAGTAAGCTTCCAGTTGTTAACTGGAAGATTCGGCACCGATCTATTTCAGAATTGTAGCTTGACATTTGCTTTTTTCTGCTTCCACATTTTAAAGGGCTGGATGCATTAGGTCAGGTTATATACCATTTAATCCTTTTCACATAACACATAACAATAAACATTCTGCATATATTGATTTTATTAAGCTGAAAAAAGGTATAAAGGAATGAACCATGTTATCAGCTGTCTATTTAATACATTCATCAGCATGGGGTATATTTATAGACGGTGGCAGACCTGCGTGGGCGCAGTTTAAATCCAGTAGAACAGGGCTTTTGGGGCATACAGAGTGGCAGTGATTCATAGTTCAACCCAGAGTCCCTCTCTCCCCAAGTCCCTCATAATTAAAGTCGAAGCATATGGCCTTGTGACCACGCGAGCACAGCAGTATCAGCGGAACTTTTCTGGCATCTTATTTTGAATCTCTGGCAACGGCGGCCCCTTTAGTGGTCCCTTCAACCTTCCTTCAACGCAGCGGAAATGAAAAGCGTATCACCTTGAGATGTCACCAGCCACATCTGCCAGCCTAATTATCCCATCTTTTAGGCTTATTGATAATGGGTTTGGCAGTATGATTTGTTAGAGTTTAGCTATATTTGTCAAGCCAATGGCATGCTTCATTGCCTGAAAGGGTTCCAGAGTGTTTTTGTCAGATGCACACATTTTTATTTATTTATTTTTTTAAAGTTTTGAGCCTGGGATCTAAGTGCAAGAGCTCAGGGTCATGGGGATTTAGTTAGCTTTGACAAATTTTATTCATAAAACCACAGCAATGATACCAAACGCATTTCAGTTCATCCATTGCAAACATAAATAGCTTTAGCACATTGTGATAATGTTTTTCTGCTAGTCTTTTAAGGAGATATTGAGATATTTTAAGAAATGCAAATAATTTCTCTCATGATCCTTGCAACGGCGAGGGTTAGGGTTAGCCATTGCTGTGATCTTTGAGGCCACCATCACGACAAGTCTTCATCTTGATTTTGAACAAAAATCATAAAGCACAACTTTATCCATCCATCCATCCATCTCCTTCCTCAACTGCTGATCCAGGCCTAGTTCCCTCCATCATACTGAGCCAGGCCAGAGTCCAGAGATTAAGCCATATCTGCAATGGCACTTTAAAAGCAGTTTTACTGAAATGTCTTATTGTGAAACTAGAAAAAAAATGTCACAGAAAATCAGCTCACACAGACCACAGTACCTAGAGGAATAAGAGGATTTACAAAGTAGTGCCCACTGTAGGTCACAGCAGTAATGCTAGCTTTGGACATGGTCTAAATGTTACTTCAGAGGGGCCAAGTACATTTCCTGCTTGAACAGTGGCTATATGAACAGTGATGTTGGGATTAGTGTAACTCGAAGAGGCTGCCTGCTTGAAGGAAGACGAGAACAATGAGAATTCTTGATAGTAATCTGTCCTTGAAATATTTGGCTTAAGCTCTAATGTAACCACCCCCATGCTGTCTGATCATGATTTTTCTTCCATCCGTCTCTTTTTTTAAAATTAGAATTTATGGCTGAATAATTTGGGATCGTGGTGTATTACATTTGGTTTCCTATTAGAAAGTCCGTCCTGCATAAGGTCTGCTACTCACCCCTCACTTTTTTTTTTTTACTTCTCTGTCTTCACTCTCCCCTTCCTCTCTTTTCCCAAGTAAATCATTCATTCCCAGACTTATCCAAGAGTGAAATGGAGCACAGGCCAGGCTAGTTAATGGGGTTCTATGAGCCATAAGATTACTTTCCCACCTGCGCTCATTCCTATGAATCTTCCTTAGAGAAGCGACTGAAATAACAAACCCCACCATAAGCCAAAGTTACAGAAGGACTGTTTAGACAGGATGTGGTTTCCATCAGCTTTGCACTTTTGGTGTCAAGCATCAGCAAGCCCTGCACTTGTCTGATATTCTTTGCGCTGCTTCCCTTTGAGACAGACTCACACATGTTAACAAGAGAACTCAATTTCGATTCCCTAAGCAGTTTAATTGGAAGTGGAACAAAGACGGTGAGGCTTTTTGTCTCCCTTTCCTCGGTGGAAATCACAGGTTATATTGATTTGTTGATTTATTTATTTATTTTTTGCTGACATTTTTCTCTCCATTTCTCTGAGTGCAGTGTGTTTTGGGATTTGTAACTCTCATTACCCGTGCTCCTCGAGTGACAAGACTTGTTTAGCAGCTTCATGAAAATTGAGTCTACTTTTTCATGCTGTGGCTATTTTTCTACAACCATGTTATTGTTTGTTAAAGCCACGAAGACCAGTATTGACCAGTGATGGCTCACAGACAAGTGAAATCATATAACCATAGCACTGAGGGGGATTTATATGGTTACATTTCAGGTCATTTTCAGTAAATGCCTTGTTAGCTGTTTAATATGACACTAAGCCTGATGATAGGACTCTCTCGATCAAGGTTACAAGGATTGTTAAATTTCTCAAAATTGAAATTAATTTCTTTGTTTTTAAAACAGTTACTGTTCAGGTATGTGTCTGTTCTGTTTAAAGTTATGTAGACAAAATAATTAAACAAATAAGTTTCAGATTACAAATTCATCTCTTTGCCATGATGACCAAGCAACTCCCATCCTCTGATGAACTTCCTGAGATGTAAGCGAAAGCTTTGAGGAAAAATATATTGAGCAAGATTTGGCTTCAAAAATGTCAGTCTCAGTCAGCTGTAGGATTAACATTTAATTATAACTTAACCAAAGAAAGAACAAAGGACATTTTTTTGTGGATAGTTTTACTATGTGGCAAAATGTACGAGCTCCCTTTAAGACTTCACTCACAAAAATTCAAAATCCGTTTTTATTTTGTGGTAGATGCCATAACTCTGTTTGATGTCTGAACTCTGTTTGCCTTCATATACTTACAGCAGCTGGAAAAACACCTGTGTATCTTCGACCTATCAAATGAAGTTAGGGTTTAGAAAATATAGATATTATCTTCAGACCTCTGCAGCCATCAAGATCTGAGCACAAAGTAATTTCTTGTGTTTTATATTTTTGCACAAAATAAAATATTTCACTGACAGAGAAAAGCAAACATTTCAACTTGAAAAAAAATATCAATCTTTTATTACAAAAAAATGTCATTATGGGTCATAAGGTCCTAAAACACTTAAACTTGATTTTATTTTAACATAGGGACAAGTACTGCATGTAACATAAACCACATAAACTACATAAAACACACCACAGCATTTATAGCCTAAGGTTATATAAAATCCCTGTCCCTGTTTGAGACTTTAAAACACACACACACACACACACACACACACACACACACACACACACACACACACACACACACACACACACACACACACACAATCATTACCAACATACATCTATATGATATATGCACACATTAAAAAATAAGCTAAGTTACTAACCACAAGGTCACAGAACACTTATAGGGAGCTGATTATGGATACACTTATATATTATTTTTAGATGAGTGAATATGGTAAAATCATCAGAACTTAAATGTGTTTAGTTTCTTGAGCACATTGTAATTGTAATGGTGCACCCTGATAGGTTTTTATCCCACATTTTATTCCCACATTTTTGTTGGCAGGGATAGCTCAGTAGGTAGTGTTTGCCCCATGATTTGAAGGTTGGGGGTTCAAGGTACCCTTGAGCAAAGTCCTGTCTCTACACACCGCTCAGTGGGTGCTGGATTGGTAGCTGCCCACTGCTTCACTGAGTGAAAGGGTTAAATGCAGAGAACTAAGCAATTTCCTTACGGGACTAATAAAGTATACATTGTTATTTAATTGCCCGATCATATATCAACACAAGACACTGAAGTGTTGTGTTTGTCACTTATGGCCATGAGGTTACAAGGTGATTTACATGAGAGAAAATCACTGTCTGCATAAAAGTAATTGGAACAAGTATCTAATAAATTCAAATGTATGTGAGCTTGTTTTTGCAACTTTTGAATATGTTTCTCAAAATGTTTAAAACTTCAGGAACATTTGGAGATTGAAGGAATATTCCCATCATGCAACTTACTTTGCCTCTTTCTCTTTGGATAATGCAAAAGCGGATAGGTGAGCAAACATGGGTCACACAGCAAGAAAGTCCAGTAGACGGGAACCGAGGATTGGATTCACTTTGTAGTGAGCTCCTACACATACTGTAGTCTGTTCATAGAACAGAATATTCATTTGATTTTGACTTTGATTTATGTAACTGTTACACAGCCAGAGCCCAGCACTGTCCAATCTTTATGAGTTTAAAATATAAACTCGTGCTAGAGTCGCTGCTAGACAGAAACGTTCTGCTTTATTATTAAATGTTCAAGCTTCCTTAACCCTTTAAAGCCTGAACCAATAAATAATTGCCAGAAAGTTAACTTGTTTTTTGTAAATGGAGTGTTTATTAAGCATTGTGAAAAGTTAGTTAAATATTAATTTGTCCTTTCAATTTCTTGTTTAACATTGTATTGCACAGATTATTTGGGTGGGGGTGTCACAAAGATGATGTAGAAGTTTTAAAAATTCACGTGTCAAATATGATACACCTGGCACCAGATACACCAATCATTAATTTTTCCTTCTATTTTATTTTTGTCACCGAGGAAATCTAAGGACTCTATTTATTATTGATTTACTCTGTCTGATGTCAGCTGTAATAATAACTCTCACAGTGACTTCCCTTCAGTGGTGTAGTGAGAGACTTCACTAAGCCTGACCAGCAGTCAGGATGTTATGGGTTAAATAGAATATCGCCTATGGCTTTATTAACGATGTAACGTACCCGCTGTTCTTCATCATTTTTAGGCTGCGTGTTGTTTTTCTGCTTTAAAGGTTCTTATAGCAGCTGCACAGTAACAGCAGGAGACCAGACAAGTCCTTCCCACGTGCTCCTTCCTACTTACAGCTAACTAATAAGAGCTCAGGCATTGTAAAGACTTTCGACTTTATTCGTGTTAAAGCGTAGCTCAAGCATGATTTTGTTCCCGATGTCTAATTTTAGACTATCGGTCGGCCTTGAAGTCCTGATCAAAAATTGGCAACTAGTATATTGGTTTTGTTGCTGCTTTCTACATCAGCCATTTTCTGTCCTAATTGGTTCTATTTCTGTTCAGAGATCTTTGGCGTCAAGCTACAGCTCAGCTTTGCATCCCTTCTTAAAGTCACCAAGCTTTTTCTTTTCATTTCTTCACCTCATTTTTTCACATCTCCTGTCTTTTGCGTTGCTTTATGCTTTAATAGCCGCTTTATCTTGGACTCTTTATTCTGTACTAACACTCTCACTGGAGGGAAAGAACTTTTAAATTCTGTTCTACTGAAGTATCACATAGACATATATGTCTTTCATCAGTTTGAAGTTTAATATTGCTGTTAATCACATAGTTAGCCATGACACGTCCACCACCCCGGCCATGGTGCATTTAATCTGCATTACGACCCATGTAGTCCCGTCTTTATCCAGCTGAAGGACGTTTGAAAGAACCGTTTTTTCCCTCTGTTCACATAAACCTGTTTCTTTCTCAGCTGGTGTTAAAGAGCAGGATTGTTCAGGGCTCAGTCCTGGTCATTCTCATCATGGACAGGGAGCTGTTCAATGTAGCAGTAATTTGTAGACCAGCTGGTAACACTGTAAGAAACAACATGTAAGGCTACAGAGCTATTATAAGCCTGTGTGATCCTGGACTGTGTCGGTCCTTTCAGTTATTGAGGAGGAAATTACAGAGTACTGAAGATTGTACTCGACTACTTCATTAAATATTCTTGAATTTAAAGTCTCTGGAATATTGACAGACACAATGTGTGATCTGGTTATATTCAAAAGGTGGGCCCACCACTAACAACAAAAACATAGCATTCTACTTTAGGAGTTCAAATTTGACAGCTCCTTTGTATTTTCACACAAAGACTACCTAATGACTAAATCTGCTCTTTCGGGAGCCAGACAAGCCTGTAATTTCACTTATTATTATTTTGCTACACAAAGTGGCCCGTTTCACATTGTTCAATTCCATGTGTGATGCAGTAAGCATGAGTATTCCTGTCTTTATATTATTAATAGTGAACAGCACTGCAATCATCGCAGCAGCGCTGTGACACTGAGACCCTGTGGTTCCTTTTTGATTTATTGGATTGAATTTTATTATAAGGTACATCCCATAATTTGCTCCTACATTATTTCGTTGTAATGAACAAAACTAATGCCATTAAATATAATGCAGTCAAACTCGAGATTAATGTAAAGCATTTAGATGAGTCAACACTGAAAGTAGGAAAGAAGTCATCTAAGCGACAGCTGGTCATTAAGATGGTAATGTGTAAGGCTTCCTCACACAATTTTCTGTATTTTCAGTTTCTCTTATCAAGTTTATATATCATTTAAAAGGCATAAACATCTATTTTTTGACACTGAGACAATTTTTGCTATTTAATCTATGTACCAACAATGATTCGAGTTACAGTTGGATGGTGATTATGGAGTAAAAGTGCAGAATTTCAGCTGATATTAAACAAAAAAAAATGCAACCAAGTTCCATCAGGAAACTACTGCTATTTTTATTCCTAGGCCCCTGCTTCCAAGGGAAAAATGTAATTGCACAGTTCACTCAACGGCTGATTTCACTGAGAGACATGAACTATTTCCTTGTTAGTTCTTAATGTAATATATAGGTTAAAGGTCTGGAGTTGATGACACAATTGGGGCATTTGCATGTGGAATCTGTTAGTGTGAATCCACAGTAAGCAGATTTCAGTGCGAGGAAACGGGAAACATCTTTAGGCTGCAAAAACTAAATAAGTCCATCAGACTAATGCAAGCAACAGCAGTTTCTGTCAAGCAAACCCTTCAGAATCTTCTGAGAAGAAAAAGATTGAAATGGTGAGTTGAGACATTCACTAAGGACAGCAGGGATGGACATTCAGTGGTCCATGTGGTCTTCACAGCATCCAGCAGAGACGGAACACTCGCAGGAGGTATAAATATCATTATCCATCTCTACCATATTCATCCGGTGCATACAACACCGGTAAAGCACGGTGTATGCAATGTGATGCATGGGCATGCATGACGTCTGATGGCACCGAGTCAGTGCTGTTTATTGATGATGTGGCAGAAGACAGAAGCAGACAGATGAATTGTGGAGTATAAAGAGCTGGACTTTCTGCATAGATGGACAGCGCTTCAAGGTTCACATAGATAGTGACCCAAAGCGGACTGCAAAAGCAAACCAGCTGTTTTCAGAGGTATAAAAGAGGGATATATTCTGCAGTGTCCAATTCATTCACTTTGTATCAACCCAACCAAGAAAGACAAATCTAAAGACAGAAAGACCCCAAAGAAAGCTGGATCAAAAAATCCTCACAGGAGGGAGAAGTCAGTCTTTGTACACGGGTTCCAGACTTCAGTCGTTGCTTGAAAAGAATTCCCCAAAAACCATTATTATGAATTTATCCAATTACATTTAAGCCTCTGACAGTGGGGGCTCTGTTTATAAAAACTGCTGTTATTCCTTAATGATTTCTACTCTCCAACAAATCTGTGTTGCCCCCTGGTACACCTGTCTCCCAAACTACTGCATACAGTATAAAGCTCAGAGAGCTGATCAGTGCTGAAATGCAGTTTCAGCACTGCAGTTTTGGAAACTTGAAGATGTCCGAGGATATAAAGTTTTCAGCTTTTTTTTGTTTTTTGTTGTAAGCGAAACAATGCAGCACATTTATGATTTATTGTATGCTTCAAGTGTCAAAATGTTATTTGAGCTTAAACTGCCATGGCAGCAGTATCTCGATGTGTAGTGTGGTGGTTTGAAAAATATAATGTGTCTCTCAGAAGAGAAAGCACTCAAGTTACAGACCGAGTGTAGTTAACTACAGCAGTAAATGTATGCACAGCTAACTTGTGCTGAGCTGGACCTTAACCTCAGCTGAGGTTTACTGTTTTTCGGCAGGTTTTTTTGTTTCATTTTTGGGGTTTTTTGTTTGTTTTTTACTCTTTAACATTATTTTTCCCAGTGTGGTCTTAATAAGAAAAATTTCCCCCGTTGTATTTTTACAAAGGAAATCAGCCTTCGTACACAGCACGGCCCTGACCAAGCTGCTTCAGTGAAAGGCTGCATGCAGAGAGACTGTGAACTTGGGATGTTTGCAAAGTGAAGTTCAGTCAAATTAATCATTCTGTCAGACAATGAGAGCAGAGCACCCCAGGGCTAAAAGGGAGACAAGGCCTTTCAGCAAGAAGAAGAATACGCTGCACTACAGTATATGTTTTAGGCTTGTTATTCATTTTTACTAAGGGAGGCGGGGGATGGAGATGGGGATGGGGAGGCTATGTAGTAGTGCGCTCTCGCTCTCTTGGTGCCGGGGAATATATCTATCGTTCTGGGGAGCCATTTCCCATAAGAGGGGATAAATGGATGTAGCTGAAGGTGAGGACAATGCAGGAACATCACATTTAGAGGCTTATTCATCAAGTTCATATGTGGTGTCAAGCCTCTGCCAAATGTTGCATTTTCACAGCACCCTTGTAGAGGAACTGTTACTGGCCTTGTACACATCCACAACAATCGTCATACTTCATATCTAATTTATGTCTCGATGTTTATTCTCAAAAGAAACAGCCACCACTGCATTCGCTCTTCTGTTATTTTTCAGACAGGTCCAGCTTCCTTTTGCACCAGGTCCACTTCCACTTAGACCTTTTCTTAAATGTACAAGTCAGCAGTCAAAGTAAAAGCCTCACAACAATTGACCTCTAATAATATTTAATTTATTTTGCAAACTGAATGCAATAATTTACAAATCTCTTATGACACATGCAAGACAGTAGAAGGTACAAATTTATCTGTAACTTGTATTTATGTGGCAGTTTTTATGATGACATGATTATGATATAACATGATGAAGATGAAAACCATTCTGACTCAAAACTATTGCTGAACATGTACATAATGGACCCCTAATTACAGCCAAGTTCTGATCCTTTACCCATACCTATAATAATGAACGGCTTGGCTGAAAATAAATATTTTCTGGAGCTGTGGATGGGTTTCCAAACTAAAATTGCTATTTTATACTAAGTTCAGCTCAATCACACCAACACAAAACAGTCCAAAAGATGTAAAACATCACAGTTGAATACTGACACTGGGCATAACAGTTTAATCATTTTAGTCAATGTAGTGGAGTTGATAACATTTCAGCAAAAAGACTAACGTGTCCTTATTCAACATATCTGTATTTTTCCCTTCCTAGGCCTAACCCTAACTACTAACCTTTAACGTATTAAATCGTATTTTGGCTTTTGAAACTCAGGGACAAAAAGTGTGCATGATAAGTAATCCTGATATTTTGGGGGACAAAAACAAAACCAAATTCACTTCTAAATAAAGCAAAGCTTCTGTATGTGTCATTTTAAAAGATTTTGAGGTGACTAAACTGTCAGAGGTGCAGATCAACTTGTCTTGATCGCATGATGTTGTCTTTGTGGATGTCAGATCAGAAAAATCCATGCATCTGTTGTTCTAGACACCTCTAAGAAGCTGTTTCTGTTCAGATTTGTGTCACAACTTCTGTAAAGTTAACACATCTGCACCTTCAGTACTTTTCCCCCCCCAATTTCTAAACCTGCTGTTACACTTTAAATGGTGAAATGAAGCATGATGATCTCAAGCTAGCCTTCCATATAAGGGACAAAAACGTTCGTCCTCAGAAAGGTGACAGATGTGTCCCAACCAATTTCGGTTCCACAATATGCATCACAAATTTTTCACGCTGGTTACTGATACGTCTTCATTTCTTTGCCGTGCACATACACCTCCACCCTTCACTGGTGAATGCAGACATCCTTTTTCTTTACTCATCATTTATCGTTACCCTCTCACCTTTTCATAAAATAGGTGCACTTTTTCTCTCCAACGCACACAGGCAAACCTCATATGCACACACACACACTGACACACAGTTCTTCTCTTTCGCCTCCCTCCATGTCTTCGCCTCTATGGTGTCTGCAGTTGCAGGATATGCGTCTCAGTCCACAGCACTATTCAGATACCTTCTGAATGTGCTTGCGAACACCGTGGGAGCAGTCACAGTGATGTATTGCCGTAATCCCACTGATGCAACATGACATGGCTGTCAGTTGCCATGGGAGACTGGGTGATTTATATTCAACAGATCTGTTTATGGTCTGATATAAGTGATGTTAAAGGCCTGATCTGACACTCTTATCTTTAACTAAGGGTGTCCTGCCACTGAACAGGCAGACGCTTTATTCTTGACAAGAGTTAAAGAATTTTTGCGTAATCAAACTATTTCATTTTCGTTACGATCCCGAACGGAGAAGAGACAAAGATTATATATTCACTTAACATCTTGTTCCCTTAGATTATGTGTGCTCCATCACACACTGTATATAATTTATAATTGATCAGAAAAAAATACGTTGATTCATCCTTTAATTTTGGCTCTCTTGCACCCAGGTCTTTCCCACTGTGGTACTCGACAAATGTTTCTACTTTGTCATGTGTGCCATTGCAGGCTCATTTCCATGTCTATGTGCTGTCCTTTATCTGCCACCAACTATTTCTTGCCTTGGGTAAGCCAGCAGGTTGGCAGTCAGGGGAGCAAAGAGCATGCATAGCATTTGATAAACTGCGGTGGATCAAAATGAAAAAAAAAAACCCAAAAGAAAAACAAACATTTGCACATGGGTGACTTTTTCGGGTAGACGGTGTGGGCATTATTGATGTCAGCAGGGAAAGCTAAATGAGACTATCAGTATATGTAATATACTGGCCTGTAAATGGATGCTGTGTGAAAAAAAAAGCAGCATGAAAAATATCAACTGATGGCACTCCGTCACATAGCTACACCGAGGTGCTCAAGCACTCTGAGGTATCTGACAAAATGCACACAGATCTGCATAAATGAAAAATCTTCAGATTAGGTATTGATTTATCCTGATTAATTTATTAGTCTACAAGCTGGAGTCCTTATTTGTGTATATGAAAAAATAACACAGTTTGACAGGCATAAAATAGCATTTCCGCATCAGCAAGTTGATTCTCAACGAGAAACTGACGACTGGGATATATAAGCATGATGCACAGTATTTTTAGGAAACTGTGGAAAAGTGAAGGACAAGAGAAGACGTGGCAGACGTAAACTTATCTATAGCAAATGAAAAGTATCTGAAAGTCATGTCCTTAAACATAAAAAATAAAACAATAGGGGGAAAAAATCAAGCAAAGACCTGACTGGAGAGAAGAGAATCTGACCATTCACTTGATCGATCTACAGTTTGCCAAAGCCTTATTAGAAATGGTCTCAGTGAAAGGGTGGCTGAAGCCAGTCATTCAAGGAAGGGAAACAAGAAGGAAATGCTGTGGTATACAAAATTACACGAGAACTGGACTGAAAAGGTCTTATGCAGAGATATATCAGAATTAGAAATTTTTGAAATCACTATTGGTATATATGAAGGAGGTCAGGAGGTACAACAGTGTGTCTACAGCCATCTGTGAAATGCTGTCTACGCTCCGTCGTGGTTCGTCTTGGGTATAAACACAGAAAAGTACGGTCAGATTTTGATCCACTGTGCAGAACCATTAAGAAAGCATCTGGTTGGCAACAGGTCCATTTTTTTGAACATGACAATGATCACAAAGCAAGGTCACAACTGGGTAGGGCTAAATGCACAATGGAACACTGTCAATGATGGACTGGCCCCCCAGAGCCATCCATCCTCATCTGGACAGAGGATGGAACAAAAAGCAGCCAACATCCAAAGAAGAGTTTTGAATAGCCTTCAAGAAGCCTGAAGAAGAAGAGGAAAACATATTTAACAGAGTTTATACTATGCTGAAGAACAAAGGTGGCCTTACCAAATACTGACTTTCAAGCTGGTTAGAATTGTACAAAACTGTATTTACATGTATATTTGCAGCTATCATTAAATTGCTACACCTATTTCCTGTTTTCCTAGCAGCAGATAAAGAAATTAGCACATTACCAAACTCAATCAATCCTGTGTTTATTTGTTAGCACAGAAAAAAAAACTTTGAATGTCAGGCATACTAATTCTTAGAAGCAATATTCTGTTGCTGTACAAAATGACTTTAAAAACTCTGCAGACTAAAGGGGATAACCAGAAATAACAGGACACTTCAGTTTTTTAGTTTTTGTTTAGTTTTGTTTTTTACATGCTTCTAAGCCTAAGGACAAGTTTATTTGATTTGCAAATAGACTAATTAGCCTTAAAGTTTAAATAATGACTGGAAACTTGTATGGTTAATGAAAAACACTCAGCAACATAAAGTTAACTAATTAGGAAATTTTCATTCATCATTTTACAAATCGCAGTCAGTATACTATTTTCTCTGATATACCATGAGACGTTTATCTCTTTTTCAAATGGTAATACTTTTGTCTTAATAGATTTTATTAATAAATCAACTAAAATAATAATAAGTTGTGATCTCATTAATTTTGGGGAGGGTTGACTTGAACAGAAATTATTGTTGTGTCTGAGTATAAGAGAAGTTATTTTAATCACTTCTAATTATGCATAAACCACAGCCTATCATTGTCATACAGAGGACACAGGTCATAAAAGAGAATACACTGAATTATGGGTAATTGCCCTTTTTGTACGAGGCTAATTAGGAGTTATTACAGACTTTTAGTGTTCAGTGCAAATTCAAAGTGAATCAATGAACAGTTGGGATAAAAAAGGAATTTGTGATGAAGCTATTTAGTCTTATGAATAAATATTCAATCTGCTATGATTGTTTAATGATAAACAGCAGGCAGGTTTCAAGAAATAAAATTTCTCATATAATTTTAACACTGTGTGACCCTGACAACTTTCACTGCATGAACTTACATTATAAAGAGCTTCAGAAAATCACAGTATTTGTTTGATATTTGACCCCAAGATGTAAAAGTTTGCTGTGTGACTAATACTAACATAGTCTTACTTTAGAATTCATGTGTTTTATACTTAAAGGAGTTCAGTATATTACCATATTTCAGAATAAATGCTAATGTTGCCATTTCCTTTTTTTTCTAAGCAGCAGGTAGCTGCAGATGCAGATTGTGTTTCTCTTGATCTTAAACTGGAGCCTGTTCTCCCGTCATCTAAGATATTATTAATATTTATTGCATTTCCTTCCTGATTTTTCAGGTAAAGTAAACAAGAATGAAATATAGGGCCACCCTTTGATGTTGCACTGAAGACTGCAATCTCCTCTGCTTTGTGGGAGTAAATAACACATTAATATTATAGTTTTCTTTGCTTTATTTATTTTTGTTTTACAGGAAGTGTGTTTTTTATGTGTGTATAATTGCAGGTATGGTGAACTACAGCGAGGTGTCTGGTTATCCGCTCGTTCAGCACTGGAATCTTCGCTCTGTGCTCTATCACGTCAAACTCAATCAATGGGTCCTCTCTCAAGGTAAATCACACCGAGCTTATATTACTGATTCTTTATTTATATTGTTAGTAACCTTGCTTCGGTCTCCACTGAGAGGAGCAGGATCGTAATCTATCAGTTACTTAATTTTTAACCAGAAATGCAATTTTTTTACTGTAATTTTTAGATGCATTTAAAGCTGAACTTCATATTACACACCTTGGGTCTTGAATTCCAAATGCAAATTAAGCCATTTATGTAAACACTGCTTTTGTGCTTTAAGGCATGCATTAACAATATTAAAAAGCCACTTTTTTGTTTAACATTTTTTTACATTTATATATTTTTATATATGTGTATCTCCTGTAAGAAACACAAAGAGTTCAACACAACATCACAGTCCCAGTGTCCATCAAGAAAAGCACACTTCGGTTTACTGCATTGCCATGACAATGGGGTCTAAATATCTCATGTCATTGTTGAATTTTTAGGACCAAAGTAGCATCATATGATTTGAGTTGTGTCCGTTATATAACATGAAACCCATGTTGCAAATTAAAAACAGTCAGTTATTGGCTGATCGTGGTGGAGCCGTTCAGCTGCACTGCTTGAAGAAAATAAATGAATGAGGGGCAAGTTCCTTTTAATTAAGTACCTAATTGGATACAAAGTGTTACTTTTAAAAGGGTGCAAACTAACAAGCTACTCAGAAAGTAGAGCCAGAAAATATAAATGTAATTAAAACCTCAAGTTCTTGATCAGCTGAAAAAAACTTGCAGCTAATTGAATATCCAGTAATATCTAGAGGCCGAATGCACGGGTCCAAACTAAATCCGAATAAAACAGCGTAAACATGTTTTTCTAGCAGCAACAGCAAAGGTTGGTAACAGTTCACATAAAACGGTGGCCTTTGTACGAGCACGCAGAGTCAGGCTTGATAATGGGGTGCTAAAGTTTAAGGTGAGGTTAATGCCTCATAGCCAGAGAAAATGAAATCACATAACCGGCAGAGCCCGAAGGGATAGACACGTTAAACAGTTTTATTCATTGTAGGAGGAGAGAGGTTGGAATGTCACAGTGTGATAAGTGAAGATTAAAGTCTGATGAGACACACCGTCAGCTGTGCAAAAGCAAATTCAAGCTCATTGAGAATAGCTTTTTAGGTCTGTTGTCATCTGTGACATTAAAGCTACTTCCCACAAAATCTAGCTGTATAAATAAAGTTTGCACCTGACATCACATTGAGGGCGATATAGAAACAATTCTTATCACGATAACTTTATTGTCATATTAGTCGATAATGATATATATCACGATAGAAATCAAAAGACTTTCTCTGTCAAGCTTAAAGGTTCTTTTTCACTCCTAAATGTGAATGTGAACATGTGAGGTTAATTTCGGTCCAAATATTGGTTAAACCAAAATTGTTTGTCAAGTTGTACATATACTTTAACACTGTGCAGCTGTGTTTTAAATAAAGAATATAAAAATATAATAATAATAATAATAATGATAATATTGAACAACATGGTTATGTATCATAAGGCAAAATCTTAATTCACAAAAGGCAAAAGCCTCAAGTGTTACATAAATAAACAAGTGAACTGGAAATCTAAAGTTTCAAAGAAAAAAATGAGCTCCTAATATAAAAAATTAAAAGTCTATTCTAGTTTTTCGATAGAAACATACTTTTTTTAATTGTAGGGACAAAATAAAGATTGAAACTATTTTTGCATATATCTAGTACAAATTCAAGAAATTCAAGGAGAACATAAACTCAGACTTACTTTAGGTCTGGTTATACATCAATACCTCAACAGCGTCCCCGTCTTTCGAGTCTCGTTGGGTCGCCATGTTCAGCAAAACTGTCACTCAGGTTTCCATTAACAACTTCTGTTTTCATTTGTCTTTTATCCCACTCGCACTACTCGTATTAGGAGTCCATATGCACTGTATGCATCAACCTAACCATATATGGCTCTAACTCTGTTCCAACCACATGCCTGGTTTGGTGTGGCGCTCGCCGGGGTTTCATGTTCTTCATCAATCAGCTCTGTCAGGCTTATATTAACCATGTTTCATATTGCTATCAGGCAAATTTTTCATAATAATTATTTGTATCTTTTTATCGCCCAGCTCTAGTTTGAGGTTTAAATACATACAAGTTTGTAACAAAGGAAAAAGTTTCAATTAATGTAGCTTATATAACCGATATAGCTTAATTGCAGCTTATACAAATTAGTGTAATTTTGAAAAAGAACACTGTGTTGTCATAACTTATTTTGAAACAGTAATAGCTACAAGCATAGAAATGTGTTACTTTTTGATACTTTACACCCAACGCTGCATTTGTTTTGTTTTTTCTCTCTCACTCATTTCCTCACACGATTGTATTTTAAAGCTCTGATGTTTCTTCAGGTACAAGCAATTGTGGTTTGATGTTAAAGCTTCAATTAAAAACTGGATGTCGCGTTCAAATATGACTATTATTAGTTAATAATATTATTAAATACTAATTAAGATCTACTGTAGCTGGCTGATTTGATGGGTACCCAGAAAGGAGGTCAGCATACAGACATATGCATGCAATTAGAATTGTGCTTGTCTTTTTCTCTGTCTCTCTAATAGTCTGTTATATATCAAACCGCTTTGCAGCCATAGTAAGATCGAGTCATCCTGACAGCACCTGCCATGCAAGCTTCATAGAGTAAGATAACTGTGGATAGGTACTTAGTCAAGCAATACTTTTCACTGAAGGCTGCTCCTACTCGCTGTCACGTCAAGGATTATACTGAAGTCCTGACGGGTTTTTCAACACTAACTGCATAAATAAAAAAAAGAAACACATATAATCAATGTCTCTCTTTTGTCTTTACCACACGGTATCGCTTTAGTTGTTTTGGTGGCAGTGTGTTTAAGCGTAACGTAAATATTTAAATAATGACTTCAATCTTTCTGCCTGGCCATCAGGAGGATCATTTGATAATTTGGATTTTTGTCATGCTTTAAGTGCATGCATTATTCATAAATCTATCATAAATAGTTTCCCCTCTGATAAGTGAAGGCACCCCACTGTAAATACAGCCACGGCACCTCTAATGCATTTCCAATGGTGCTGCTGTGGTTTGAAAGTGGCTGCCACTTCTGCTGAGGATACACTTTCTATTTTCTCTTCACTCAGAAGCGACTCAACAGCCTCCATCTTTTTTTACTCCCATTTCCCTCTTTAGCTCATCATATTTCAACAGCCACCGGAGGGGTGAGGGTACTGATTTTTACATCTGATAGCAAAGCCCCCATCGCTCATCCTCACTGCGTTCTCTGGCTCGCACTTCAGTGGGCTCCTAATTTAATTTTAGAAGTAAGAGTGAGCGGAGCATGATTGCTGAGATATTAATACTGCTTCTCCTGGAAATCATAATGATAAAACTGCTATTGCAGATTTGTTTTCCAGTTTTTAATGATTGGGAATTTCAGTAAACACATGGTCATTTCAAGCTTTGCTTTTTACCAGTCGCCATTAACCCAATTTGAAATCACTAAAATAAGAGCATTAGCATTTAACTCATCACCAACAACTACAGAGTTATTTTAACAGCTCACTTAGAATTAAGATTATATTTATAGTCGGTAGTTCTTTAGTAGTTCTTTGACTCCATCACTTTGGGTAAGAACCTGTCATTCCAGTTTAAGATCGAGTACCAAAAGCCTCCAAGGGAGATTCAGTAGCTACTCTAGGGAAAAGAAAAGAACCATTAACTCAGAGGTTTTTTTAGTGTGGATGATGGCACTTTAAAAAAAGAGAAACACAGCCTGACTTGTGATGGATTCTTGTAAAACATCAAAGAATGATGTATTTTCCATTTAAATAAAAACAAGACCGGTTGGTTGCTTAGATGACTAATTGTCAAAACAAAAAACACATAAACTATATTAGAAGCAGGAGGCTCTCTTCCACAGCATGTCTTTTATCTTGTCTTCCTTCGCTCACCCCAACTGGTCGCAGCAGATGGCCCCGCCCCTCCCTGAGCCTGGTCCTGCCGGAGGTTTCTTCCTGTTAAAAGGGAGTTTTTCCTTCCCACTGTTGCCAAAGTGCTTGCTCGCAGGGGGTCATTTGATTGTTGGGTTTTTCTCTGTATGTATTATTGTAGGGTCTACCTTACAATATAAAACACCTTAAGGCGACTTTTGTTGTGATTTGGCGCTGTGTAAATAAAACTGAATTGAATTGAGTTAGTCATAGCTGTGATTTTGATTTTCACGTTTTTTTTTAGCAGTTTTTGAATTAACCCGTAAAAGTAGTGAACTGCTCTAGGGTCCAAAGATCTCATGATGTGTGCCAGTTTCTTTGTGATAAAAAACGAATTTTAAATTTGATGATATTCATTCTTGACTGTTGTTTTGAGCAGTAGATCACAGAGGAATTGGCAAAACATAGCTTTCAGTCTTAATTTGTAGTTTGTTCAGAAACATACTACAGGGTGGGCCATTTATATGGATACACCGTAATAACATGGGAATGGTTGGTGATATTAAAGTCCTGTTTGTGGCACATTAGTATATGTGAGGGGGCAAACTCCTCAAGATGGGTGGTGACCATGGTGGCCATTTAGAAGTCGGCCATCTTGGATACAACTTTTGTTTTTTCAATAGGAAGAGGGCCATGTGACACATCAAACGTATTGGTAATGTCACAAGAAAAACAATGGTGTGCTTGGTTTCAATGTAACTTTATTCTTTCATGAGTTATTTACAAGTTTCTGACCACTTATAAAATGTGTTCAATGTGCTGCCCATTGTGTTGGATTGTCAATGCAACCCTCTTCTCCCACTCTTCACACCCTGATAGCAACACCGCAGGAGAAATGCCAGCACAGGCATCCAGTATCCGTAGTTTCAGGTGCTGCAGTTTGCCTCATCACTGAACAAAATCTTCTGCGTGAACTGAGAGTCCTGTTCCAATTTTTGTTTTGCTCATTCTGCAAATTCTGTGCACCGATCTGGGTCATCTTCGATGAGATGCTGCAGTAACTGGAGTTTGTAAGGGTGCCATTTGTGAGTAGCTAATATCCGCCGAAGGGATGTTCGACTAATGCCACTCTCCAGTGACATGCGGCGAGTGCTACACTGTGGGCTCTTGCTGAATGAAGCTAGGACAGCCACTGATGTTTCTTCATTAGTGACAGTTTTCTTGCGTCCACATTTTGGCAAATCCAACACTGAACCAGTTTCATGAAACTTAGCAAGCAGTTTGCTAACTATAGCATGGGAGATGGGTGGTCTCGTAGGGTGTCTTGCATTGAAATCTGCTGCAATGACCCGGTTACTGCGTTCACCAGATATCAACACAATTTCGATCCGCTCGTCACATGTTAACCTCTTCGACATGTCAATGGCTGTGAACAAAGAGAAACTTAAAGTTACGTTGAAACCAAGCACACCATTGTTTTTCTTGTGACATTACCAATAAGTTTGATGTGTCATATGGCCCTCTTCCTATTGAAAAAACAAAAGGTGTATCCAAGATGGCCGACTTCTAAATGGCCACCATGGTCACCACCCATCTTGAGGAGTTTGCCCCCTCACATATACTAATGTGCCACAAACAGGACTTTAATATCACCAACCATTCCCATTTTATTACAGTGTATCCATATAAATGGCCCACCCTGTACTTTCTTCAATTCTGCATGGTGAATATATCTAAGCCTTGATTATTTATATTGTTAAAACAGACTATTTAATCTGAAATAGGGATAACACGTCACAAAAAATTCAATGCAATCAGGAGCTTTGCTGCTATAACAAATCTATACTATGAATAGCTTGAATAATTGCCAGTATTACCAAAGCTTAGACAAATATTTGTGGGTAGCTGCTGTTTCTGTTTCACAACGACTTTGTACTTATGTTTTAGCATCTACCTTTACTTCCATAGTTACCAATATAAGGATTCACACCCAAGAAAACACTGCAAATATAAAAATAAAGACAGAGTTGCAGTTCAAAGTGACAAATTTTAAACATTTATTCTGTATTCTGTTTGAAAGTGTTGCTGCTCACAGCTTAAATAAGTGTACAGTTTTGTCTCCCATGCTGCAGTGTTAATACTGACCGTTTTCAGAACACTGCAGGCTTTGTGTGGGAGATGTGTTGTTACACACTATTTGGTTAGTTTTAGGCACCAAAATCACTAGGTCAGGTTTAGGAAATGTCATGGTTTGGTTTCCAATAAGCCCACTCTGCATGTTGATAAATGACTGTGAAGGGTACCTAGTGCATTCGAACGTGCGTCGAGTGCTCCAGACCGAGCATCCATATGTGACAAGTTGGAAGCGAGGCATGGCTCATATCCGTGTGAGGACACTGTGGATAATCAGCACTGTTTGGTTAAAAGGGTTCATGAATAGTAAGCAGCTGGCTCAGAAGTTCACTAAACCCTTTTAAGACATTTGGTGCCAGACACCTGACAGAAACTCCTGCTTCACCCACTGTAATTTTAAATAGTTTGTGATGTTAAATAAGTGAGACAAACGTGGATTACAAAGGGCAAAAAAGTTCTTCAAGATAAAAATAGAAACTTAAAAAAAATGTAGCTGCCAGAAATCACATAGCCATGATCTTGTTATAACCACAATTTGAATATTTTAAACTTAAGACTTTAACTAGTCTATCACATAATAAGGGTTATCATGGTAATTTGGCTTTATTTCACAATGTATATGGACATTTTTTTAAACTCACATTGACTGTCAGAATTCCAAATTCCCTGATTCTTACTTTTTCCTGTTACCACTTTCCAACTTTCCACTTGCAGCCTACCTTTATACCTAACACACTGGTGCGCCACACTGAGTTTGCCTAGGAGAGTTCAGGCTCTGTTGAACAACAAAGGCGGTCACACCAAGTACTGACTTCCAAGCTTGCTAGAATTGTATATCCTTTATTTTTACCGTATATACTGTTTTTATACTGTAAGTATGTTTTTAGAAGTTTCAACAAATTGCTCAAGACTTTTGCACAATATTGTAAATTATATCACCTCTGTTTATACTTACTTTTAATGGTTTTAGTGACTAGCTTGCTGATACATCAAGTTGCCTATGCTAATGTCTGCACCAGCCCAACATTTAAGTATGTTAGTATTTTGTATAAAAATGCTAATGTCTAGCAACTAATGATTATCCCAGTGCCTGACAAAGTAGCAAAAGACCAAAATTAAAACAAACTACAGATACTTACAATATAATAAACTGAAAAAACTACCCAGTATATATCATATGTCCTCTGAGAATATGCAGGATTTTCATTAAGGAAGCTTATCAAGATGACTATTAAGGCTTGAGCAGAAGATGTGCTGTAGCGTAGCAAATATGACATCCCTGTTTGTTTGTTTTTTTGTAACATCATCGTATTTTTTCCAGCCTTCAGCTCCGCAATTCATTCTCTGGATGGAGCCACACAGCGGAGCGACTTTGTCTCCATCCTCAGGGAGTTTGGGAACCACTACGTGCAGGAGGCAGTGTATGGCTTCCAGGAGTCCTGTACCATCTGGTACCCCAACAAACAGGTACAGAGGCAGCTGTGGTTGGAGTACCAGGACATAAGCAAAGGTATGGGATACACACTCACACACTGTTGTTGTCATATCAAATTATAGTTTTAAATAAAGACAAAAATGCTGGAACACTGTTAAATTTCTGAATTGTCACTTTCACAAAATACATCGAAACGTGTGTATGTGTGTGTGCATATGTGGGTGCCTGTGGGGGGTGGACAGGATGATTATGTTACAAATTTAGAAGTGTAGAACCCTTGATCTTCTTTCAGCTGCACATTAAATGCTTGCCAGGAGAAACACTTGAGCCTCACATGGGACCTCTTCTAACAAAGCCTCAGCTTCTTTGTTGGTTGTAACCGGTTGTAGAGAACTGTAAGTCTTCCAGGAAGGCAGTCTTTTTTTATCCTTCTTCATCTTCACACACCGTTTTATGGAAATGCCCCTTCAATATTGTTTAGGTTTATCTTTAACGGGATTTGAATTGCCACACTTTTTCCTATAAACCATGCAAACACAGAAATAAGAGCATGTCATTAGGACTTGGCATCAATCTTTGATATTTTTGATCAACCAGACAAACAAAACATTGAGAGCAGGCTGAGGCAACATGCTAAATGCAGGCATAAAAACAAAGAAACCTGGATTAGGAGCAGGCTGGGAGTATATATATACACAGGATCATTAGCTGAGTACAATCAGGAAGGGTTGGAACATTTCAGGAGACAGGACCAGGGAAAAAAAGCGTGTTGGAAGGTGGACGTGACAAGTTCTGAAACAGAGTGAATGCATGGAAACTGAATGCTGAATGAATTACTGACTGGGACAAAACAACTGTTAGAAACCAACAGCCAATTTTAGACTCTACTGACAGACTGTAGCTTCATTTTTAGTATTTTTTCACACGTTTTTAAACAACACAACATGCACATCTATTCAAATCAATTCAGTTTTATTTATACACTGGCAAATCACAACAACAGTCACCTCAGTAGACCCTACAATAATACATACAGAGAGAAACCCAGCAATCATATGACCCCCTATGAGCAAGCGATTTGGTGACAGTGGGAAAGAAAAACTCCCTTTTAACAGGAAGAAACCTCCGGCACAACCAGGCTCAGGGAGGGGCGGGGCCATCTGCCTAGTGCTCCAAAGGGGTGACATGGTACTATAAGGTTATAAAGATAAGACTGGGCCTGATTATGACCTTGTATGTGAGGAGCAGGATTTTGAATTCAATTCAAATCTCACTAAAATTTATAGTTAAATACATTTTTATTTAACTATATATTATTATATTTCGGGTATTTAGTTTACTGAAACTAGACTAAAACTCAAAAAATGTAAATTATGACTAAAGCTAAATCAAAATTTGCTGCCAAATTCACCAGGGAGGGACAAAATAAGGCTTAGCTGTTGTGTACTTCAATTTGTTTAAATGTAATTTAATCCGGTGATCATGGTAAAGCTTCTAGTACTTGTATAATTACCAGTTTCCAAGCTTTGGGCTTCTGTGCACATGTGCAGAGGGAGAAGATTCATCCATGCAGATTAGAGCGTTGTGCTTTTTTGCCCACAGTTGTAAAGGAGTGAAATATAGACTGAGGTGTGGTTTTGCACTATAAGCAGCATTGTTCTATCACATGTGATTTCTTCCCTCTCCAGAGGCACTTACAGTGCTGCTACTTTACGGTCTAACAATCAGCGAATCGATGACTTTCCTTTTGGTTTTATTACTCAAAATGCTAGCATATGTCAGCCATCCATCTCTTTGTTACACGTGCTTGTTTTTTCAGTAAGTCGCTGCAGACATAACTGATAATCCATCTCGCCTTACCATTTCACCCCAGTGGCTTCAAACTGTCTGCAGTCGTTTCCTCTGTTTGATCCAGCCACTTTTCTTCCTTTCCCTTGTTTTGTCCAAGGACGCCCCTGCTGCGCTTCACTGTTCACTCCCAGTTACCTGTGCGCTGATAGATGGCATCAAATAACTGGGTTTTTCTGCCATCAGGAAAAGAGCATTACTCTTCATTTTCTAACAGTTTCTGACAGGCCAGTTGCAGACGCTGCTAAATGACTCGTGTAGTCCGTGGTTTTTTTTCACGACTTTACGATTGATTATCCTCAGATTTATTCTTGCGCATGAATACATAGCAGATATTGACAACCTTTAAATAATAAATTGTATTAATTAATGTTAAAATTATTGATATTTATAACAGAGTAACAATAAATATTTTAAATAGCAACATTCCCCATTATTTGTGCACTGACAAATAGGCAGTAGTTTTCATTTCTAATTATGATTTACTTTTCTTTAAAAGTACTACCGCTGCATCTGTGCTCATGAGCTGCCTTGTTGAAACAACATAAAAACATCTGATTTGGTCCATGTGGGAATGAAAATCCGATTGTCTGAACTCGTGCAAAATCCATCCAGAATCTATTATTCCTGTCAAATGGGAGCACAATGATCGTGCTGTGCTGTGAAGTACTGAAATGATTCAATCTAAGAGGGCTAACTGTTTCAGTCTGGCCCGGGACCATCCGTTTCTAGGAAAAGAAATTGATTCCATTGGCAAAAAACTTGAAATCAGAGTCATCTTTCTTAATCTCTTCCTGACTTCTTGGAAACGTCCTGGCCTTTTGGAGGGGAGTAATGAGCTCACAGGAGAGTTTGATGATCCATGTCCTCACCCTTTGCTCCAAATACAAGATGTGCCCAATTCAGTGAGAAGTTTGGCTGATCATTTTCTGCATCTTGGCTACTTGCATTTGAGCTGCTTCTACCTTATTTTTAGATGGTGAAACATGAAATCAGTTACGACATGATTTAAAGAAAAACAACTGCTATTGTGTTTTTCTCACTACATGAAATGAAATTCGGCTTCACATAATGGACTTCTAAGGGTAGAAACAGTTTTCCCAGTGTGCAGCGGTCCTCTCATCTATGCGTCGGTGTAGCTCCAAGCTCTTCTTTTTTATAAACTGCATATGCAGTTTATACTCTGATTGTATAATATCATCATTATAATATCATTTTTATGCAAAAAAAATAAAAAAAAACAAATTTTTCCCACATAATGAAATACTGCTGTTTGAAATATAAGGGGAAACTTTTGAGTTTGTACTCAAAACAGCCTCTCCTTCTGTGTGGATTATGAGTACAAATTTAATAAAAAAGAACTTTAGGATATTTGGAGACGACTGTGCATCAGCTGTGAATTATAGCTCAGCAGACTGGAGCTCAGAGGGTTAAAGAACCGCATAGTGTACCAGGGTGTGTAAAGTTAATTGAAGACTGTTGTTTCTGATGACCCAGGAAGCTGAAAAGAACACACATTGACAGAAATGTACACACACACACACATTGCTATACTGTCACTGCTGTATCTGTTATGTTTGTGAAGATGCTGCCATAGCTCATTAACCATGGTCAGTCAGTGTGTCCATGTGTTTGGCCATGATGCCTTGTCTGGGTGATTAATGGCGCTTTCTTGCCTGCACTAGGTTGTGATCGGAGTTTCCTATTGTCAGACACATGACCTCAATTACCACGCGAGAGATCAGACATGAACAGCATCAAAGCTGGTGCTGCTCTCTTCATGTTACAAACATTTATTTCAGTGACAACATGTGTTGGAAAGTTAAGAGCCTTTATAGTTTCTGTTTTCTCCACCTCTCCAGAGTTGGCAGGTTGGTGTCCTTTAGGCCTTTGCATTGTTTTTCCAGCTGACAGCTTTACTGGTTTGGTGTCATTGCTTTTGTATACAGTGACTGGCAGCACTAACACATTGCAGACAGGCCAAGCTAACAGCTAGTGAGCGAGCAAAGCTTAGTAGCTGAGAAACCAAAAGGGAGGTGGTGGAAACCAACACCTGTTGCGTGTCTCCCCTCTGTTTTTCTTTCTAGTTTGTTGTTGCTGTTTGAAGACTTTGACTTTGGTTTCCCACAAAATAAAGGTTTGTTTTTAGTTTATTCTTGTCAGGCTGGCGTTTGGGTCCTATTCTGTCTACCCTTGACATTCTAGCATGTTAGCATTTCTGTGTTTTACTTCTGTGTCTAAAATCCACCAGTGCAGGTTTAAGAAATACTTTTTGGTGCTTGTGACCTACAATCTCATGTCTATTTACGAGAGGATTGGGACCCAAAGTTTCCAAGTATCACATAGAATTGTCACTAGACGATCAATATCATTCACTTGAGATATCAGGGCCTAAATGTTGTGGCTGATCACAGGTTATGTTATAAATTTGAGGATAAATGCAGCAGATGCAAAAAATTTGAAATCTGTTTTTAACAGCATATTTTCTATTTTGTTGCAAAATTTGGTTCTGACTTCAAACTTTATGACTAATAGAGGAAGTTCTAGACCAATCTCCCAAGGTTATATGCTTCCATACTAATGAGGAAAATCATTAAGTATTGTGTGGCTTGCTCAGAAAATATTTCAAGAACTTCTTTTAAACACTCCTGAAATTGGGACAGTACCGCAGCCATCTAAGCACAGAGTGGATGTGAATATGATTAGCCTTATTTAGTTTGCCTCGTGTCTCATTCACTGAGTGACCTGTTACATGGAAAATATGTGGGGACTAGTTTGCTTGAAAACAGCTTCAAAATAATTAGATGCTTTGGAGTTCTGTCAAAACACTCCAGCAGCAATTAAAAACGGAATATGCTTCAAAACCACCTAAAGGTGACATTATAGAGCTTGTTAAATTGTTAAATGTCAGATCAAATTGAAAATATTGAATACTGACAGGAGTTTCAGATACCAGTGAAGGTGTAACTGCAGTAAACACACAGTGAGAAGTGCTGCACGAGATTAAATGTCTTTGCTATTGTTTTCACCATCAATCTTTTCTCTATCTTCTTTCCCTCCGACTAGTGTTCTCCACCTTTCCCCTCACTTTCTCTCTCAACTAAATCACTACGACCTCAACCGTAGCCCCCCTTCTCCACCAGATCAGGTGTTGGGTTTTTACCATCCTCTTCAGTGCAGTGTTGTGTGCTGGGATGTGTGTAAGTGTGATCACCCTGCCAGAAGCCAGGTAAAAATAGGTGCCTTATTTATTCTATTAGGACCTGTCATTTTAACAAAGAAGCAGCCAAGAAAGTCTCGCTCCAGGGCAGGAGGGACTGCAAGAGGAGGGGGAGGAGAGTGGTGAGGAAGAGTAGAAAAGACATGGAAGAAATTATTCAGAACTGGCTCTCACCTCTGTGACCCCCTCTCCACCCGCACACAGCACACACACCTTAGATTAGCACCACCTGCCCTGTCTAGTTACCACCTAGAAATTATGCAAACCTCACTGATTCCTGGCACTTTCCTTCTCTCTATATACTTCTAATCTTCTGGGTCTTAGAATTTGTGCATCAGTATATAAGCAGTGTTGATTTTACTGCATAAACGTGTCAAATTAAAGCTGTGCTTAAACACATATATCCTTCTAAAAACACTAAAAAGAAGTGGGTGGTCTTTCTGTGCTATGTGCTATGCATTACACCTACAGGAGATGCTTCGCCTTGGAAACCGCTGCCATGAAGCTCCCAGCACACAGTGTTTGTGTTGATTGATTTTTGTGTGTGTGTTGTTGACTTTTACGCACTATGCACCTCAGCACTCAATGAACCCGCTCTGTGACCTTATGTAGTCTGCCACTTCATGGCTGAGTTGCTGTGGTCCCTGAAATCTTCCACTTTGCAGGAATGCTACTTCCTGTTGTTTGTGGAATATCTGGGAGGAAGGAAACTTAATGAACTTGCTCGTGTTGCAACACTACAGTCGATTTCAGCATGCTCCTCAGAATGACACGTCTTTCACAAATAGCAGGGTGCGTGATGGGACTTTTGTCCATAAATATATGCTGCAAAAGTGCCAAATTACAGACCAGCTTACATAAATAAAAGGATGAGCTTGATGTAGCAGATGTATAGAGGGACATTAATGGAAACAGAAATAGGTGCCTTATAATAATTTGTTCAGCAGGCTCAAATCAATCATCTTTAATTATAATTTTTAAGTGAACAACAACAAAAATAGCTGGATTTGCAAATTATTCCTTTTGATCCCTTTTTTAAATTTCTCAATTTTCTTCTGATTTTATCCCAAAAGTTGGTGTTTCCATTCATTATCCCTCCAGCACTGCTTGAGTTTGTGTTTGGAGTCAGGATTACATCCTTCAGTTTCATCTGCAGTGGGTGGGGCAAATTCAGGGATCTAGAACCTGATCCGTTAATACAGTGTTTACAGATATCTGCAATCTCTGCAGTTTTTAAGAGGTTTGTAACGTGGGCATTTCATTAATTACAGAAAATGCCTATCAGTTTGGCTTTTTACTGATAGCTGCTTTACAGCAAATGGGATCATTTTATCAGTGCTAGAATAGCACACTTACCTCCAAATCAATATTAAGAAGACATAGATTAGGGCAGGTGCATCACACAGCAGCACCGTATTAGCGGATGTAGCACATTGATCAACATGTATCTAGCGTGCTACCTTGTTTACCAACTCGTCTTAAAGTGCTCATACAGTTCCCATGTCAAGATGAAAATAACACACAGAATGCGAATGTGTTGCTGTCACACAGCGAGTCTTAAGCCCAAGGCTGTAAAGACGTCTATAAATATTCTACATGTTCAGCTCTGGGGCTAGGTCTCCAAAGGTTGGTTAGAGTCATGCTTTTTTTTTTTTGTCAAGGCTGCTTTAATATTTGGTCCTTGTATCTTATAGTGAACTCACAAAAAATGTCATAAACAGATTTTTAAAGAATGTTCTCTGCAGATACTTCCCTCAACATGTTTGCCTGTAGATATTGGTAACCCAGAAAACACTTTTTTTTTCTCCACAGCATTATCAGATAAACACTAAAAAAGTTGACATTGCTTCTCCAGTGTGAGTGTTTTTTGCAGCAATAATATTCCCTTATGTGCAGCTTCAGACCAGATGACTCCTGGAAAAGTGAGTCATTTGTGTAGGTTTGTGAGAAAACATAACATGTTTATTGGATGTTTTTCTGCAATAAATTGCTATTTTACTCGATCTTAAAGACGATGGAAGCATTAACCCATCGTTAATATTCAGCAGGGAAATGTAATTTTGCTATCACTGTAATTACTACTTAAGTCAGATGTAAGAACATGAACTATATGTGTCAGTCATCTTATAACAGAAAGCTGACGAGTAGTGATGGGAGCATCACAGCCAGCTGTACTGAACAAGGAGTTTGCATTTAAACTTAAACACTCTAAAGTTAAGCATTGACTTTTTTCCTCTGACAACAAATGACACTTTGAGACAACTGGGCGGGAGAATCTGGGCAGTGGGACACCTAATGGAGAAAAAAATCCCAAATATATGATCTGCTGTCCTCGGAGTCGGTGCTGACCTCTTTGAGGACTCGTTCAAAATTCTGCTCAGAGGCTCTCCTACCTGACTCGTGAGCCAAGTAGACCATTTGCCTTTGATGCACCGTCACACGTGTCGACCCCTTGCCCACATTCCTCTTTTAAAACAGTTTGCTCCATCTGAAAATCGAAGGAAAGCTTTAAAAATAAAAATAATCTATAAACAATTATTCACTGAATGCAATATTTTCTGTAGGTAATAACATTAATATCTTAGTTGGACCTAAAACAATATTTATAACATTGCTTTAGTGTGCATGCAAATTGTAGAGTGTCTGTAACTGACCCTTCAGGCTAGATTAAGCTTCATATTTTTCTATCTTCTGATACGTAGTTTTTCATAGCAGGCAATGCAGCGCGAACACTGACAAGATACCTGTGATTACAGTTTACTGCTCATTGTTTATTGTGATGCTGTTGTGTTCGTTTGGATTCACCGTGCTCAGCTGCACACTGTTTAAATAATGAGCTGCAATCTTACATCAGTCATTTGCAGTGTACTTGTTCTTTCTGCACTGAATGTTTTATGACACTTATTAATAGATATTCTCAGTAAATAAACTAGTGAAAATAATATAACATTTAGTGGTGATAAATCGATGTAATACCACCCGATGCAGAGTTGGAACACATACTGGAAAAGTTTTGTTGTCTCATGTAGATATAGAAAGGGGCATGATTTATGATGATTTATGATGTGAAACTTCATCTGCAATAAGTCTAAAATACTGTCAAAGTGCAGCTTTCTGTTAGGGATATTTTGTTCAGGGATGCTCGGAAACATTTCTTAGTCTCAGCTCAATATATGTGTGACCTCTTTTTACTCTCCTGCCAAACCTACTAGTTATGAGAGACAGGTAAGGTCAGGGAGTGACAGTAAAGCATGATGCCAGTCCAGCCTTTAGAGGGATAAAAAAAGAAGAGCGGGAAGGGCAGAGGAGAAGGTGAAAGAGGTGAGGAAAAAGTTGGAGTCATTAGACGGAAAAGACAAACGGTCGAGCCTTATGAAGAAATGAAGCGCTGGCTTCCCAAAAACGTGCTTGGAGAGGTCTTAAAAAAAAAGAAAAGATGACAGGAGAGGAAGGTGAGAGGAGGCGATTATAAAGAGCCAAGAATGGGTTTGACAGAGGAGATGCAGCGGAGAGGAGGTGAACACTGTCGCAGCTGTGATACAGAGGCAGCAGATCGGAGGAGGTGTGGGTGGAGGTGTTGGAGGAGATGTCGTCTGCCTCTCTGAGGAGGGGGTGGGGTGATAAATGTCTCCTGCTTGTTCAGTCACCAGGCGATTACAGACAGCCGTGGAGCAGATGTCTGCTAACTCCTTCCTGCGAGTGTGCGCTCACGTGCGTGTTTTCCAATGCAGCTGTTTTCACTCCTATCAAAGGGTTTCTTTCTATCTGTGCGCATTTGTTTATGCACGCATGTCTTAAAGCACGTGTGTGGGTTTCTGCGAATGTGAGCCACAGTGTGTGTGTGTGTGTGTTAGAGAGAGGGTGTGTGATTCAGCAGCAGAAGGATATAGAAAAGTCTCATCCGACTCGTCGAGTCTAACGAAGTGAAACTGCTCCTGCAGCTAAAGTTGAAGTCGAAGATGAGAAACAGATTGTCCGGCTACTCCGCCACAAAATTGGTTGATTTCGAGCTTTGTCAGCACAGTTGCAGACAACTCACCTCACCAGAAAACACAGAGCCCAGCAGATATCAGTTTACGTACAACAGGATTATACAAATCGCATTACCATAGGATTATCTGAAAATAAAGACAAAGAAACATGCTACTGGCACAGAGAGGTCACTAATCAAATTGCAGATACTCTCAGAGATGATGAGGAGTAACCCTGCTGGGGCAAGAACATGTTAAAAAGCAAAGGAGGTAAAAGTAAGTGCTCTTTATCTACACTTAAAAGAATTTTGTGCCCAAAACGGTGAAAACTCGGTATTCGTACCACAAGATAATACATCAATAGCAGGAAGATAGCATTCAGAATAATAGTCCAAGGAACTCTGCCACGAAGGAGAACAAGTCTTGCAGCAGGATTTCTTTCCAAGTTCAAACAAAATACAATTTTTAAGTCACATTGTGAGATCTGCAGGTGAAGATGTGATATTCAAGCAGGACAATCATGGATTTCCAGTAAGGTGCTCGCACAGAAACATGGATGCACACACACCCACACACTCAAATAAGAAGGCTAGGCAGCCTTAAATCTGCTGTTTATGAGACAGCTGTGAGACATTTTCTTTGCTCAGCAAAGTGCTCATTTAAGTCAGGTTTATTTCATCAAAAGTGGACGCCTAAAGGATATCATAGGGAATGAATAGTCTGTCTGAGTCAGCTTAGGGTTTGATAACTCTGGGCATTTTCAGGGAGTTGGGTACTGTTACTTATGACAGGGTCAGAAATGCAGTTTTCATACCTCTGTGTAATATTTCTACATATATTCTACATTCTAGACTTGAGGCAAAACTGTCAGCTCTAACATATACATTAGTCCACACATAACGTGCCTTATATTATCTTAATCAGGGTACAAATGTAGCACTTTGTTCATGATAAAAATGTGAACATCATGTAGGTGGGATAATTGGTGCTCATTAATGTTTTGTGAACACAGCAGGCCTTTTATGCCTGAGGCAAACCTGGAGACTAGCTGAAAGCTAAAGCCAGCAAATCCTGTGTGAAGGCAAACAGTTGCCTGTTCTTGCAGCAGAGCAAATATGGTTGGAAGCCATCAGTTTGCACTGTTTAAATGCAGTGACATTTGTGCTGAAAAGGCCAAAAAAGGAGGGGGAAAAGTGCAGGGTTTGGGTGAGGTCCTGCGTGCTACTGTATATTCCACTGAGAGGGTTAGAAAAGGGAATTGAAGAAATTTGTAAAACCGGGTCAACGTTAGGTAATCCTGTACTTACCGCTGTGTGTACCTTATTGAAACATCATCGATTACTGATGTCAGTAACAAATATCAAATATGCGGAAAAAAGAAAGTTCGGGCACAACCGAACAACTCTGAAGAATTCAGATGAGCCTTGGGCTCCAAATCATTCATAATCGGTGATGATCCAGTCAGGCTAAGCAGTGAATGTCACAGTTTGCAAAAAACCATAAAATTTTCAGTGTAAAACAGGAAGCACGATAATTCACAAAGACGCAGACTAGACCAGGGGACACAGCTGACAGGGGAGACAGAGAGAGGAAGGGGCATGAAGCACAGAGGAGGCATAAAGACAGAAGAACTAGAAAACTCCAGAAAATATAAGAAGAAGGATATTAATAATCAAAACATAAACACTGAGTTATCAGACTATCAGTTATCAGACTAGTAACCATCACTAATAACTGGTATATCGATAGTTCAGCTTATTTACTATAAAGAAATAATGAAATTCTAATGAGTTATTAGTCATTGGTTAGTAGTTGGCTTGTAGTTGTGCTGTGTACTGTGTAGTGCATCTCTAAACATTAACTGGCTGTAATTTAATTGTAACTGATGTTTGTGGTACTTGTTTTAAAGCACATATAACATCTTGTGGTTTAATGTACATATGTAGACTTTGAACCTGAATAATGTAGTTTTGTCTCATGTAATCAGTTTTGTTTTTACTATTTTGTTGAATGTTAAGTTTAAAGCTTTAGGAGAGGATTGCAGTTAGAGTTACATAACAGTGACTTACAATTTAGACTGGTCTTTCTATTGCAATGGCACATGCATCACAGGACAAATGCCAGCAGCTGTACCCAAGCAGTGATATTTAAAATGCTCTCTTTGATGATGGGTACACTGATAAGTAAGGAAATCCACAATCCATTAAACTTTACCCTATAGTTTGCAATTTGTTCAATCCATGGTAGAGCGCTTGAAATGTTCACCTTATAGTCAAAAGTTCAAGTCTGGAATGAGACACAAACCCAGGCTCATACTGCTAAAGCTCGTCAGTCTCTCTGAAACGAGCAGCGTTGAATCTTTGTCCCTGTGATTCTCATTGTTGGTTTAAACACATTAAAAATCACAAAAACTCAAATGAGTGAATAAGAAAAAGTGAAAAGCATATTTGTAGTATTAGCAGCGCATACAAGGAGCCGTGCGCGCACGTCTTCTTCAACTCAAACAAACCACCCTTTGAAAGCCTCGCGTCCCTTCACCTTCACCTCCTGTCTGAAATGCACTGCTCGCTAAAGTGCAGGCGGCAAGCCAGTTGTGATCCATTATGTATCGTGGCCCTCCCGGTGTTATTCAGTATTTTCTAATCATGTCTTACATGATCTGTTTCAGTCTAGCCACTCGAACATCCACTCTTCTCCACAGAAATTTAATTCCACTCTCAGCTAGTCAAGGTCATCCCACAGATGAAATTTAAACATTTTATTCTCCTTTGTGGAAACGCACAGAGGAGGGGAGAGGAGTGGAGGAGCAGCCAGCCTGGCATCGTCACCGTTCTCCCTTCATCACTCTCTCTCTCTCTTTTTCCTGGTTTTTGCTATCACCACACAAAGCACAGCTGGACCCATCTACGTGGTTTTTTCTTTTCCAAGGAGTCAACCTTTTGCTATTTCTTGTTTTATTTTTTTCTCTGTTTTCTTATCTTTTCTCTCTCCATCTTTAGAGTATAGTTTACAGCTCTGTTTTCACCTTTACTTTCTCTTCTTTCCATTGCTTTCCCATGAGTCGTGATCAGAGTAGTCTTAGTACATTTTTGAGGGTGGAGCACTGAACTTCCCATGACACAGCTGTTTAGAAAATACATTTTAGTTATTGTTCTTTGAAGCATTGCTAGACTAGCAGGGAAGTAATCCAAGAAGATATATTGTGTAGTACATTCTGTAATAATTTATACTGTGTGGGCCTTTGATATGTTGTACTGTATTAGAATATACAGGGCTGGCCTGCAGTGATTTGTTTGTGTGAAGTGAGGGACTGAGCTGGGTGGAGATGAGGAACACAGTTACTGTCACAGTAGGAGTTTTATTTTATCCCCCCAAAAAGTTGTAAAAATCCAAATATCACCAAAACTGTTTTACCAAAAAATGAGATGGTAGTTCTGGGCCCTTAGAAGAGGTGAAATAAACAGAAATTAACTCCAGTTTTGTGCCAAAACTCTGGCTCAAGCCCACAGGGGGGAGCAAACACTAACACATTTTGTAGTTACGCACAAACCAAACAAGCAGTTGGTTTAAAAGATACACACAGACAATTAACATCTCAATACCCAAATGAAGAATCAGAGGAAATAAACATCTTATGTAAAGTTATATAGCTGCAGTTATTTTTGGTTTATTAGACCTGGGTGGAGTTAAAGTTTTGAAAGTTGTGAGATGCCACTGAACTCAAAGTACAAGCATGACAGAGAGAGATGTCAATCACTGTGCGTCTGGCACCCACAGAACGCTCAGAGGAGGTGTGAAGGCCAGTTCTTCGTTTAAGCGTCACTGTTGCCGTCTGGGTCTGTTAGAGCTCGATTTTGTCATTTGGCACAAGCGCAATGGTCCACGTGGACCCTTTGGGCAGATGTCTACACGTGGTCCAAAATTTAGACTCTAAATGGCAGCTGATCCACAATGACGATTATAGAATAGTGTATTTGGATAACCTTGAAGTTTGAATGAAGGTGTGGGATTCTGATTCTTTTCCTGCCAATATGTCTTTTGCTGCTGTTAATATTTAAATGATGCATTTAATTAAAGAAATATTCTAAATGACATAAACAAGGAAACAAGTGGCCAAATGCTTAGATATCAGAAATCTCAGAAAAAATGAAACTTTGTTGCCAATTATATGAATATACAGTCGTATAGTCACAAATTAGTGAGACTTTGTAGTAAGTACTTATTTAGGATTTAGGATCGCTGCTCAGCAGAAGACCTTGCCTGCTTTTTATGTGAAGAAGCTTGAGTGAGTAATCAGTCACACTGTTTTTATGATTGACGTTTCAGCCTGAGGAGTGAAGAACCATACACAGTCATGGTACACAATTCTACTGAAGCATATAATACACAACTAAAGGACAAAATGTTACAAGAAAAAAACTAATAAAGCAGGAAAACTACAAACATATGAACTAATCTCAACTCAGCTGTCAGCTTTACTTCGTACTAAAGTGAGGTAGGACGTTCCTGTTTAATGGTATTGGGTAAAGTTTTTGAAGTTGTGTTTACAGCAAGGCCATTGTCTTTCCAGCTCCGTTCTGACTAACTCACAAAAATAAAAAGCATTCCACTTATATGCCATAAAAATGTATTAAATACTAAAATATATATATATATGTTTTATGATATATGTCCTGTTTAAAAGATAGTGTTCTAATATGGAATACATTTATTTTGAAAATCTTAAATGCTGTTATGTGTTGAATGTAGTTAATAAGAACAGTGAAATCAGATTAAAGATTGACCAAATTAATAAGCCAAAGTACATTAAATATTTGGGGAATCATTTTCTATGTGTTTGACATTACATTTCCATCTGTGTTTCCATTACTCTACATGATCGCTTGAGTTTTAGGCTAAATGCTTCCAGACATTACAAACGTGTCTGTAACTCTAACTGAGAGTTCTCCACTGAGCAGGTGCTCGCTGTCACACAGCTGCTTCCCCTGTGGGCCGTGCTGCCTCTGCCCTGACACAAACTAATTAAAGAGAAACTGTCGTAAACGTAGCCTTTCACTCACTGGGATAAAGATGTTTCAGTGATGCAGCAGAGAAAGTACAAACTGCACCCACGCCTAGATATTGAAATTTTTAACATTCCTACAGTGACGCCCCGCACCATGAAATTAAATACAGAATGAAACTTTGGTGGGAGGTGGAGAAGGCTGGGACAGAACAACAGTTACACTGTCCGACAACTAATCCTACAACATGAGCCAACCCAATTTTCTCAACCGCACGCTTCTTCCTGTACAAATGAGCCATTTGTCCTGCCTCTCTGCTGCTGTGAAAACCAACTGCAGTATTTATGATTTCTTTCGTCATTTTTAAACCACCCCATTCTGTTTCCATCGTTGTCTCTCAGTACTTCTATTTACAGTAGAAAAGCCTGTGTTCCTCTAATGAGCAGAGGAAAACAAATCAATGGTGTTTTCTCTGTTTTACTGGTCCCATCACAGCTGGAAGCTGATCATTGGAACCTCATAGCAGTTCATTGAATCTACTTCTTTCAAACAAAAACAAAACCCCTTCTTTGTTAAATCATCCGCTGTGCTGTGTTGTTGTTTTTCTCAGAATATTGAAAAGTGTACTTTTAAAAGGATATTGATCACAGAATTGGCATTTGCTATTATCTTTAATTCCACAGTGGATTTGGACAGACTGACAAATTGCAAGAGATTATTGGTCTCAGCCTTCTTCTTTTCATTAACTTGGGATTAGGCAAACCTTTTCTTGTACTGTGCTGGGTAGTATATGTGTGTGTGTTTTTATAATAGGGTGTGTATGTGTGTGCTTTGAAGGCACTTCCCCAACTTACAATGTCTAGCTGGTGTATTATTTAATGAGGATGTGTGACAGAAATATCAGCTCCATAGGGAGAGAGATACCAGGAAGCAAAAGATATCAAGGAGAGTTGGAGACACATCTCTAAAGTCAGCTGGGACGTCTTAGTGGCAAATCCATGACCGTCCCCAAGTGTCTTCCCAAATGTCTAAAAGCCATAACTTTGCCAGCTTTATAATCTGCTGCTGTAAGTCCATTTTAATTTCCAATTCAAGCTCATAATTGATCGGCGTGTGTTTTCATGCTGCTAATTGTATCTTTCAGCATGAGATTTGTGTGCGCTCGTGTGTGTGTATGTACGTGTGTGTGTGTGTGTGTGTGTGTTTGCAAATGAACACTGGTAGTATTATTGTTCTTTTAGTTGTCACTGTAATGGTAATGCCTTATGAAAAGTCAACTAATAATACTCATATAAGAGATATGGGGTTCTAAGGTAATTGTAACTGTTAACAGGATAATAATATTAAGATTCGATAATAAGCTTCCTTATACTCACTGGAGTGGTCAATCTGTAAGCAGTATGGTTTTCTCAGATCATGGAAGCTAGCAAACTCTAGACCAGTGTTTCCGAACCTTTTGGAGCCACCGCACATATTTCACATTAGAAAAATCACACGACACACCACCAAACAAAAATATCACAAAAGGCATATTGATAATTTTTCCCCGCGTACTAGGTATGGTGGATTTTGGCTTGGTTTGTCCCCAATATACCTTTTTTGCTTTCTTCTGACTACTACTCATGCTAGGGCCTTTATCTGGCTCCAAATTTTCTCCAGGATACAGGTCAGATTGAATACTTTTTTTAAAAATATATATTTATCGATTGCTATTTCACGCTGCGTTGTCTCACTCGCAGCATGACTATATAATTTCTTCTTCGTCTTCTCCTGTTTTACTGGCAGTTAGCATACATTTAATTGGAGCAAGAAGTTGTACTGCCCTCTAGTGGAAGAGAATGTAATTGTTCTGTCCGTTACTCCAGTACCAATCAGGTGAAACCAGATAATCTTCCATGGCACACCTATGTGCCGCGGCGCAGTGGTTGGGAAAAACTGCTCTAGATAGGCAGGTTTTTCCTCTAAGTGCTACTGCTAAGCTATAGTTTATTTTTATTTTTATTTTATTCCTTGTTAGGTGGTCAGCACTCAGCAATCTGGTGGTTGTTTTAGATGTGTATTGTAGATTGTATCCTATGCTCTTCTTTGTGGGTTCGAGCACCCTGGTTTCCTCCTGTAGTCCAAAGATATGCAGTTGACTGCAGGTGTTAATGTGAGTTTGAGTGGTTGCTTCTCTGTGTCAGCCCTCTAATAGGCTGGCAACCTGTCCAGGGTGTCCCTACCTTTGGCCCTACGACAGCTGGGATAGGCTCTAGCCCCACAGAAAACCTGGATTATATAAGTGCAAAAAAATGGATGGAATCATTTCAGTACCTTAGCTCCTCTTGTCCAATGCCTCTGGTTTGATAATGAGACGTAATAGTATGAAAATTAGATTTAAACAACAATTTGCATCTTGGGTTTCCACATTAACTTCCTTCTAACATTCACTTTATTGAATCTCAGAGTCACTTTTCATCCAGTTTTCCTGCAAATTTCTCTTTGCTGTATCGCTGTGCCCAACATCTAAGCTGTGACAATAAAAATGGATGACTGACTGTGACTTCAGATTAACTTAAAAGTTCATAAATATATTATAACTGTGTTTCCACAAAACATACCAAGTGACAAATTACTAGCAAGTGGATTTTACAAAGCAAACAGGCAGATAGGGTAAAACTGTGACACCATTCTACTTTCATTTTCACTCCAAACAAGAGATGAACTGCAAAGAAGGAGGAAGATGGAGCTGTTTCATAAACAATAATGAAGCAGTGATGTTTTCTTGTGCAGTGCATTCTCCAAAACGGCCAACATTCAGTTTTTCTCTTGTGCTATAAAAGTTTCATGAATATAATACAGACACATAAAAGTAGGACGTCATGATTCCAGACCAGCATTCTCTGCTGTTACCTGTCAGGTGAGGCTTTCTGTATCAAGACATAGAAAACCATGACCTTACCTCGAGCAATATGAAAATCTTAACAAACAGCCTTCTGCTACAAATACGAATAAATCACACAGAACACATGAAAGCCCTTTATCTTATGCTCATAAATGTCAACAAATGGAAGCACATCAGAAAACAATAGGGCTTCCCAAACACTGCCATATAAAGATTTCTAGGGTAGACAAACATGACACAAATGCATCTGTGTATTTCTCACTGAGCAGCATTTTTCAAAGAATTCCTGCAAGTGTTTATGCTGCAAATTTAAAATGTTTCAACACCACAACAAGCCACGCGAAATTGCCATATAATGGAAAACCATTTTTTTCACAGGGATATTGACAGCTGCAGGAGCACTTTGAATTAATCTGTTAAAATGTTGATGCTTTTACTGCAGCTTCCAGTTCATCAACACACACCTGATCTGCACATAGCATGAAGCTGTGGATAACCTGCTTTAGTATTCTGGGTTCTTTTCCTTCCCAGCATGCAGCATGTATGATGACTTGACCTGCTGTTCAGCTCATTATTGACTTTATGCTTTAAATCTGGCAGTGATTAGACAGAACACCTCACATACGTGTTGAAATGCAGACAAATTGGCAACAGGAATTAATTAGAATGTGCTCCACGTGGTGCTTGTGGATCGGAGGAATTAGCAGATAGGTAACAGGAGACGCTCTCTTCTGTCTGGTTTGAAATCTGTGGACTGGGTGTATGTAAACATGACTGTTAAATGTGTTTGAACAAGGTGATTAACCAATGGAGCTGGAAGTTCTTGTTCCTGGAAGCACCCAGTAGACAATATGCCTCATACAACTGAAGAAACATTTCCTTGAGCAAATTCATCAGCCGTCGCACTTCAGATGTATTACATCATTTCACAACCTTTCAGCCTATTTTGCATAATATAATTAGATTTCTGCAGTCCTTTTCATAATCAGCATACTTGGTGTGTTTCATATTCGAATATACTGCCAAGTCAGGGCTCTGTGCATGCATTCTTGCCATGCAGCACGTCTAGTCTGGCAGTTTGCTTAGACTCCAATCTGTCATCCTATTTCAACCCAGCTGAAGAATAAAATTAGAGGGTCTCGTTAAGCGTCAAACCCGAGACCCTGCAGTCGATTGTTTTCAGTTTCTTTTAACGTCTGCAGAGCTAGTGTTGTTATTGGACCTCAGGTCACTTCAAGTAATCTAAGGCTTTGATCAAATATATTGATTGCCATTGTTTTTTAAGCACATCCTGATATTGCAGACTGTTTCTATGATTTGCAGACATTGCGTACAGCGAAGGTGACTTGGTTTTGTGTCTCTGAAACTTTTTAGGTGATTATGTGTAGGTATGGCAAAGGAAGGCTGCGGTGGGCGAAGGAAAAAAAATTAATTAGCTTGTTTTCTATAGAACCGTAATTTGTGTGGAGGCGGTCCACTGTGTGAGTTCAAAACAAAAGCTGGACTGTGACTGTGTGGTCATTAAATGCGATCGTGATCTGCTACTGCAGTCCCTAATGATCATCTTTTAATGTTTTATTTATTTGTTTGTTTTTACACTTCACTTATATATAGTGAAACTACTAGGGGGAATCACACTACTCAATCTCCTTGGGAATGCCTATGCCAAGATTCAGGAGGAACAATGCAGCTTGAACGCTGCACCGGCTCTTTATCCTCTCGAGGTTGTTCGAGTGTTCGTCAGAGGTTTGTTCAATCAGTCTACATGTGCTTTGTGGACATGGAGAAGAATTTCTAAGTACAAGGCTTCCACCTTGGTGGCCTCAGAATCTCATGTCATCTTTTCACAGATGATGGGGTTCTGTTGGCTTCATCAGGCGGTGGCTTCAAGCTCGTGCTCCAGCAGTTCACAGCAGTGTGAAACGGTCAGGATGAGAGTTGCCCCTTCTAAGTCTGAAGCCATGGTTCTTAGTCAGAAAAGGGCTCACAAGTGAGGGGAACGGGAGATTGATACACGGATGGGGCCGCAGTGATGCAAACGCTGCACCGAGCGGAGTGCAAAAGTGAAACTGCCAGTTTACCGGTTTACTTCAATTTTTGGTCACAAGCTTTGAGTAGTGAAAAAAAGAATGAGATCATTGACACAAGTGGCAGAAAAGAGATTTTTCTGAAAGATGCCTGGCCTCCCCTTTGGAATTAGGGTGAGGAGTTCAGTTATTCATTTAAGCACAACCTTACCCAACTACAAAGGCAGTGATGTTAGCATTCTGCAGTTGCCAGTTGTGCTCATTTTGACTCCATATTTTGATTCTTAGCCTCCACTACAGTAACTTTTCCTGAGCATGTTTCAGATGAGTTCAAACTCTATCTGAAACATGTTTAGCTCTTCGTCCTTTTAGGCCACCCTTATTGTTAGCCAACATTCTTCTGATTGGTCGCCCCTGGTAAAACAAAACATTTGCATAGCAGGAAGGTGGGGCATCTGTGCTCACTGACACCTTAGTAAGTCAGATGATCATAACAACGAAGTCTACGCTCACTGACAATACAGAGAATACATTTGGGAGAGTGTTACAGTCTGAAGCCTGAGGTTTTGACTCACAGTACATCTACATACACTGACCTCAGTATCTGAAACTTTGGTTTAATATGAGCATCCAATATTGTAACATTGTATTTACAGTTAAGTCCATCAATATTGGTAGAGAGACAACTTTTTTCTAATTTTGGTCCTGTACATTGCTACAATCAATTTCACACAACACTCCATACTTCTTTCCTGCCATCATTCTGGTAGAGGCTGATCTTGGTTTCATTTGTCCAAAGAAGGTTTTTCCTGCTTGATTGATAATGACATAACGAATGAATCGCCCACACCTGCCCATGAATAGCTTATAGCTTTTGAGTCAACTGTCCAATTACTTTTGGACAGTTGGGTGGCACATGTTAGGAACTCCTAAACCCTTCACCCAATTTGAATGTGGATACCCGCAAATGAAAGTTGAGAGTCTGCACATTATGTCCATGTCCATAATATAACTTTAATTGGAATATGTTCGAGTAAACAGATAAAAAAAACAAAAAAGAACTTGTGTCAGTGTCCAAATTTATATGGACTTAACTGTATGACAGAAAATAAGGTAAAGTATAATGGTCATGACATTAGCATGTTATTTTAAGCTTTCTGAGAATATGATGTCATTTAATAATATAGTTTTCAACAACTAATAAGCAATAAAAAAAAACAACAATCATTTTTTAATTGCCTTTTCTGTCTGTTGTCAGCTTCTGGGACTACTGAAAGGACAATAACCGGCAAACTGTGTTTACCAGCCTGAAAGAATTAAATATAGTGCATTTCCTAATTTAGGTAACTAGCTGTGAAACAGCTTTCAAATAGACTCCATGCATACTGTGCATGAAGTTCACAAAACAAGCAATAAACTAGATGCTACACATATCTGTCACTATACTCCTTACTCATGTGGGAATTCAATCTGCACATAATTAACACATCCATAAACTTCTCCATAATGGAAATACAAAAATATATTCTTGTGGTTACATGTAAAAAACTGCTTAAAAAGGTGAAAACATTCAGCTTCCTCCCTTGCATGTTGTTTTTAATTAAAACTGAAAAACTGAAAATGTGCAAGGCTGTCTTCACGTTGGTCTTCACCACACTGAGCATCCAATGCATGCATCTGACATGTTCCCACTGGCAATGCGAATACTTAAATCTTTAAAGATCGACTTGACAGCAGCTAAATATACAGAAAACTTATGTTGAACTGTCAAAACTTTAGCTGTGTTGCATGAGGCCTGCTAATTAAACTCAAAATGAAACCCTTTTGCCCACATTTTAAGTAAGTGTGGGACTACAGATTGGCTCTTTAAGTGTTTTAATTACCGCTCATATGGCAAAGGCTTCACGCTCCAGCAGCGCTTTTGTTGCTGAAGATTGAGATGGTCACGGATGAGAAATCGCTCAAGTTATAGAATGCAGTATAATGGATGAGTCACATGGAAATACGATGAGATAGTAGATTATGATGATGTGTGTGTTTGCAGCTGTCTGTGTGTGTGTGTGTGTGTGTGTGTGTGTGTGTGTGTGTGTGTGTGTGTGTGTGTGTGTGTGTGTGTGTGTGTGTGTGTGTGTGTGTGTGTGTGTGTGTGTGTGTGTGTGTTTGTGAACCCGCAGTGGTACATTAAGTTGGTTCTGCTGTTCCACAGAGTAAATGAAGAGTGATGACAGTGCTCCTCAGGAGGGTTTGATGGTGTGTGTGTGTGTGTCTGCTTTAGGCCATTCCCACCTCCATCATTCAAAGACCTCATCATCCATGAGTGTTGCACTTCACCCATAGGTCTCTCCTCTTCCTTTGTTCAAACTTGAGCAGATTACAGCAGGCCTGTATTTGAAAGACTTTATTTAAACTCACCCCACTGAGTCTAATTGCTTTGTTCCTTTTTGCCACTGCTGCAAATCAATAGTTTCCTGTTTCCGCAAAATAAAGGACAAATCCCCCCCCTTCTTCCTGCAGTATTAAATAAAGTGGAAGAATTAGCTTTCTGCCCTGGGGACTGTAACTGTTACTGTGGTGTGTGTATGAGTGTGTGCGCGCACGTGTGCATGTGTGTGTGATCAGAGAGCTTCAAACTGATGAGCCAACTACAGCTAGAGTACGCCTCAGTGTTCAGTGCATCACATGTAGCCATGAGCGCATCGAGACACACTCCTTCATTTTCATATCTACTGCTTTTTACCTACTGTATTCTGACACTCCTTCTTTATTTGATGTTTTTTTTAGATCACAAATATATTTTGGGGAGCTGCAGGTAGCTGCAGATGGTTAGCAACATGGGTATTGCTAACAGCGGTACTACTATACAAAGCAATAGAAAACCATGAGAATATTGTTTTAAACTCCAACAACAGATTTCAGTGATATGCTACGGCCATATGAAAGTACTAAGTTAGGAAAAGGGCAGCCAGACTGTGTAACATGCTGATCATTAAAAATAAAGGCAGCTGGATTTCTGTTTTAAATCATTAAAGAGTAAGTCTCTGCCATTGAGCACACTTTGCCTAAAAACCTGTGAGGTTCTGGCTGGACCCTGAATGTAAGTGTTTAATTTAAATTCTATTTTATTCTCATTTCTGTGCATGTAGACGGCAACAGATAACAACAAATTTGCAGTTTTCACTACTTTATCACAGTGAATCATGCTTGTTTTTGCTGTGGTATTGTATTCTTGATGCACTAAAGTCACTTGAAACTGATTCTTCAAAGGAATCATTTCAAAGATCATAGAATACAGTCGCAATAATTTTGACCGTCCCACAAAATGTAAGTGCAGGACATGTGCTTGTTTTGCATATGCATTTATACCATCATCCCTGTAGTGGGTGAAGGTAAAATAGAAAAAGATTTTAAGCTCTCACGGAAGAAATAAAGAGCCAAGATGACTCATAGATGTGTCATATCTTCATACTGTGATAGTTAAATCTTTATCTGGCCAAATCTGTGGACTCTAATAACATGTTGGCTACTGGGAAACTGGAAGGAAGCTCAAGGCATCGGTTACAATAAGTTCTTTATATATGGCTTCAGTTTTTAAGTCTTTACGATCTCTTGGTCCATGTAAAGTTTCAACTGTGTGCAACAGCTGCCAGGCAGTCATAGCTGAGGTTTAATAAAAGAGAGGGGCTGTGAAAATGTAATGACATTTCTGTGAGACAAATTAATCATTTTTTGTGTTCCCCTGTGGCTGAAAAATAATTTCACTTTACTATTTTTTTCTTTTGCATATGGTGAATGTGTCTTTTGGTTTTGTTTGTTGTTGTTTTTTCTGTTCATAATTGGTGCTGTAGATTAGCTACACAGCTGCGTGCTGCTTATCTTTTGCTACCTGCAACAGCAAACTTATTGACTGACCAAAGTAGTATGATTGCCACATCCAGGTGCTATTTCACACTGGAGTAGGGCTTTTTTCACAGCTGGCTTTTTGACTTGTGAGACAACAAATTAAATGAAGTCAGCGTTTGATGCCACGCTCCTATCCCCATGAAAAAGGCACATAATGTGCAATGATGTTTACTTTTCATAGATATTTTTCTGTAATAGGAAGGGCAAAGATCGGTTCTGTGATTTTAACGATTAAAACTGGGGATTCTCTTACCAGTCAGGAGACATCGCACAGTTTCACAATCATACTTTAACAGACTTGAACTGTTTTATCTCTATCGCTCACAAATTTAATGGGCAGCAAAAATCAGAGTTCAGAGGGAATATGGAATATTATGCCGATCTCTAGGTTTTGCATAACTACACAGTATATGTACATATGTTTTAATAAACTTATAATATGGAAATCCGTTGCATGTTGTATCTTCTGTCCCAAGTACACAAGTATGGCAATGTGTGATTCAGAGTAAATTACTCCAAGGACACAAGAAGGCCTTATCATACATATCATCACACAGTTAACTTTATCTTGGTATTTAATGGAATTTGTGGAAAATAAAAACCAATTATGACTGATTGCTCATACTCATTTGCAGTATTTCCAAGTAATTTAAAAGTATACAAAACAATGTAAGATGGTAAGTAATTATCTCTTTATGCAAAAAAAGTAAAGTTATTGCCATATTTTCTAGAAGCCAAGTTTATGTTGGAATATCCAAACCAGATTTTCTATAAATTTGAATGCAATTTCATCATCTATTCAAACACCAAGATATTTAAATTCTCTAAGCTTTTCAATTTTGGGTCCTTGAACATTGAATATTTTTCTAGCCTTGATTTGTCATTATTTTTAGGCCATGTGTAACATAATTTGGAAGAAAGGGAGGAATATTTCTACCATTAAAAATACTTTATTAGAATTTTCCAAAGTAATATAAGTTTGTATTAGTATAATAAAGATGTTGATTCTTGATCCATTAGAACAAACTATCCCCTATCTTGTCTTGATGCATGCTTAGTCATCCAGGTAAGTAAATCCCCAAATGTTGAATCTGTTCATCTGGACGAAGCGTTTTCAGTGGGAGAAACGTTTCGTCACTCATCCAAGTGACTTCTTCAGTCTCAGCTGACTGCAGGTTTCCCCAATCTTATAAACAGTACATTTGCATAATGACTGAAACCAGCCCACTGAAGGAACAATGGGCTGTGAGGTCAGTTCCTTCATCATAATTATGCAAATTCTCATGACCATTGATCAACAACTACTGATCAAAGACCACTGATCATGGGTCATCAGTACCATTCACAGAGAGTTGGGGAATGGCTGCAATCACAGCATTGTAAGATGGCGAAAGATGTACCCTTAGGCCCCCTCCTCGATTCAGAGATGGTCTTTCCCTTTTCACGTAAAAGGCCTCCTTGACTCCGCGCTCAAACCAGCGTTCCTCCCTGTCCAGGATGTGTACATCCTCATCCTTGAAAGAGTGTCCACTGGCCTGTAGGTGTAAATACACTGCAGAGTCCTGGCCTGATGAGGTTGCTCTTCTGTGTTGTGCCATCCGCTTCGCTAGAGGTTGTTTGGTTTCCTCGATGTATAAATCCTGGCAATCCTCCTGGCACTTAACAGCGTACACTATGTTACTCTGTTTGTGTCGGGGGACCCGATCCTTGGGGTGGACCAGTTTTTGGCACAGCATGTTTTGGAGTTTAAAAGCCACCGATACGCGGTGTTTAGAAAAAATGCATCTCAACTGTTCTGATACTCCTGACACATTCAGGCAGCGGGTATCCCCTATCTTGCTAAATTATATTTTTTATAGCTCTCAGCGCTGCAGCTAGGAAATCCTATATGTTAACAGCAGATCAAGTCCTTGAGACAGAAAATTTTAAGGATGGCCGTTATGGTTTCCTCCCTTTTGCCGCTATTAAAAACATAAGAAACCACTCATGGCTCTGTCAGTGGCGCAGCTCGACACTCTGTCAAGTGATCTAAACTGTGGGGTTTATGAAATAACTGAAGTGGGAAATTACCTTGGTGCCTTCCTTAATCTTAATGTAAAAGCTGATGCAGATAAAAGATAACGCTAAGGAGAGGAGATAACTGTGCTCAAACCAGCACAAAATCCTTTCTCTCCACGCTCGCTTATCAGCACGCTGCGGAGGATGACTGCTTCAGCGAGCGTGTGGAAGCAAAGCGTCTTGATTAACATATCTTAGCAGAGTCAAGGTCCCAAGCTGAGGTTGTGTTTTCTAGGTAAAGTGTATACATAATTCTGTTAGTTCATCTTTACCACACATAAACATGCAAGAAAGAAAAAAAAACAAAAAAAGCTCTCAAAGTTCCCCAGTGAGATCGAGCAGGCATGATGATAAAATCTGTTTGACTAGTAGCATTTCATCATTGCTTCTTTGTTCCTGCAGCTGCGCCGGCATTGCCATTGAGATGCTGTACTCTGTTACAGTAACTCCCACTCTTATTTCTATTTCATCAAAGCAAACACGAGCCCCGAGTTCCATTTCATGGGGTTAAGTCTGAGTGATTGGGATACAGAGCACTTAGTTTTTTCAATTAAAATACCAAATAAAACCACCTCTGCTAATCCTCACCACATGGTGGCATTGAAAAGAAGAAAACCATTAATTCATGCACTTACACACACAGACACGCACACACACGGTGGTAAATTAACTTTCCCTTCCAAGTGTAAATTGAGGCAGCAATTAATTTGTTGATGAAAAGCCATTCATCTTTAATTATTTCATGCTAGGTTGGATGCATCAACCTCCTCTTGTTAGATGCTGTCGAGCATTTGGATTTTAAAACCAACTTAAACTGAATTGATTTTGAATTGAACCCAAAAGCTCTAAACCTCACACGCACCCATATCACCATGACACACACACACGTCTGGTTTTCTATCCTCGTGGGGACATCCCATTGACGTAATACTTTCTCTAGCTGCTTACCCTAACCATCAAAAATGAATGCCTATTTCTAACCCTTACCCTAAACCTAACCATAACCCAGTTGTAACCCTGACACTAAAATCACATTTTGAGTGTGAAAAAATGCCTTCAACCCCGTGGGGAACTGGATTTTGGACCCCATCAGTATAGTAAATTTCAGATTTTGGTCCCCACCAAGATAGTAAGGACCCGTACACACACACACACACACATCTGAGCAGTATGTACCTTTACTACAAGCGATGTCATGCTGCTAAATTGCCCCCTACAGGCCTACACCACCACAGCACTTTTAGTGAAAGAAAGAGTGAGGAAATGTACCAAACCGGAGCCAAAGCCAATTCTGTTCAGTGGAATTATGAATATTAAACATTGTAGCGGCCTGAGATCTCCCCGTCGCCTGCCTCCCTCCCTCTTTTTATTTGCTAACTGAGCTGTATCATTCCTCATAGTTTATTCTCATGTCTAATTATTCCTCCAGAATGCAGTAAGAGTGGGAGGCTCTCCATTCTATTCTTTTGTTTAATTACATTTGAAGATGGGTGGGGGTGGGGGGGACTCATCTAAAGAAGGGCTTTTGACTTTATAGAGCTTTCCAGTTTCCAGGAAGCACAAAGCACACGCTCTCTGAGTCGAGCACAGTCTGGTTCTTTTCTGTTAGTTTGCTGCTTTTCTGAATCCATCTCGTTGTATCTTGAACAAAGTCAGTACCTGCACAAAACCTCAGGTATCTGAAATTATGGCTTTTAGCTTTCTTTTCACAGCAGTGGTATGGGACGCAGAGACAATTTGCATACCTTTTTATTTCTGGGTGAAAAAAAAAAGATTCTTTTTATAAATTTTTGAATTTTGGACAAGTCTGTTTTTTATGAAACTATAATGTAACAATTTTAATAACCTGAATAGAAATCATTCAAAACTTTGCCTTTTCTTTTTTGTTAGATTTTAGTTAGTTGTTCTTTTGTAAAATGTATTCAAAGTTTAATGATTGACATAAAGACTTGGCTCACAGAGTAAGAGAGCAAAGAGAGAACAGTGACTAAAGGAAGCGCGTACAGTGACCTTGAGAGGTCCAACGCACTGCAACTTAAGAAAACACCAGCAAATGGAAAAAAACCCCACAGCAATAGCTTAGTGAAAAAAGAAAAGTCCTCTTAAAACCAACGGAAATGTTTTTGGGGGACAATCATGTGACAGAACAGCTGCAGAGGTGACAGCTACACAATAAGTAACTAATAGCAAACAGGTATCTGCAGTATTATATGAATCGTGTGGTTAAAACAAACATCACCTGCGTAGTTTTCTCCTTCACAACACCGATGAATCGCTTCTGCAGCTGCACGAGCACTCGTGTCCAGTCAGTGACGGCCCGTCATGCACGCCAGATGTGAGGAGTTTTGCATGAGTCATAAAAATAAGGTGCCGTTTGGTCTGCGTAGCATAATAACTGGGTAATTGAAGCCCTTATTTACACAATTTTATTTTAATAGTTTTTCATTTTTGCTTATTTTTGATTTCTGCTATCATTTACTGTATTTTTATTATTGTTTAAAATGAGGTATTGATTACACTGAATACCAACATTTTACTGCAGTTTTATTATAAAAATACAGCACTTTGTCCAGCTGGCTGTGCATTGTGCTTCTGGCACTCCAGAGTGTTGATAGTTAAAAAGTTGGCAACCCTAACGTCTAACCCTAACTTTTTTCTGCTTCATTTTTTTTTATTCCAATTCTGTTGTATTTTGCGTGCCTTTTTAGCATTTTTATATTTGCTGTTGTTTTCTTAAGTTTCAGTGCAGCGCCTCTATAAGAGCGCGTGTTATGATGGTAGTATTTTGACCTTTGTTTGATATGAACATGGAGGAAGAAAATGAATAAAAATGAACAAGAAGTAGAATAATTATGTGTGTTTATTTACAATATGTTCACTGACTGCAGCATATACACTGTTGGATGTTGACACTTCAAAGCATCTATGTTGATGAGTAATTTCTCTCATCAACATAGAAGGTAAGCACAGTAAAATGGAAATGACTTTTCCATCAGTAACACACCATCAGCTATGTTTGCATACGCACATGTGTATATTACCATTGATGCACCCTTTCCACTTACATAATAAATGAATTGGACCCTGAACTGGTTCCAAATTTTGCCCGCTGAGTGTAGCAAACAGATGCAAAAGAGCTGCATATTAAAATTTTTAGAATATTTGTTTAATCGGCTCACTCAGCGCGGCTTCCTGCTGGCTTGTTCCCTCGAAGAGCTGATATAAAATGCTCAGCTGGTAAAAACAACTTGTTCCCTCACTTGTTCCTCACCAACAACCATTCCCATTTGTGCTGCTCAGCGGTGTTCTGCCTTTGCACCAACCTAACATTACCACTTTATTACAGATAGTCTGAACATTAAAAAAAACACAAAACTCAAATGAAACAACGGGATGTAATCAGATCTTAGAAATCAAATCCTAGAAAATGTTTAGACTTTATTTGTCTTTAATTTATACTCTCACAAAGTTAACCCTGTGAGGTCGCCATCAATGACAGTTACCCTGACCTTTGGCCAAAGTCATAATAAAAAATACATTTTCTCATAATGTTACCTGGTTGCACAGTGTTAGGAATACTTAGGTAGGGTACTTAGACTTTACAGTGTTAAATGTGCTCATGAAATTGTTCAGATACCTCACATTACACGAGAAGATTATTACTTCAAAGATGTTGTGAAGCTTCCAGTGCAAATAAGTCTAAAGAACCTTGCTTAAGACTAACATGATCACAGTCTGGAGAGTAAAAGGAGGGAAGACCCACAAAGTGTAATATTGCTAAGTTTTGGACAAAGGTTCAAAGACAAACTAGGCACAAGAAACAGGTGACAACTAACTAGCAATGTAGAACAGGAAGTAACTTAGAGGATAACCAGAGAGAGAGCTACACTGAGTAAAAGAAACATTAAGGAAACTAATCACACAATAATAAACATGGACGGTAACTAGAACTTAAATGCAAAAGTCCAAAAGTTCAAAACTTTAGGCAAATAAACAAAAGAACATAGACTCACCTGAACATGACTGAGAACTCAAAACTCCAAATAACAGACATTAAAACATGACACACACAAGCACACAGGGAGGTTAAATAACACAGAACTCAAGGAACCACAAGTGAATGACCCTAATTAACCTTTAAAGGGAACAAGGACAAAATTCAAACATGAATAAAAAGTGAGGCAAGAAACCCGCAGACCACGACAAACATCCTATTTGGAGGGGAAAAAAAGGCAAGTCACATGGCTGAAATGCTCCTCCGGGCTCATATGTTCGCTTGCTTTAACAGTCATTTTTAAAGGGTTATGTTGCATCAGTGACACAACCCTCTAGTAGTTCTGACATCTGTTTGAAGACAGTAGCAACCCCCTTGTATTGAGCATAATACGATAACAGTTAACACAAATGATCTCAGGAGATTGGCTGCAATTTACTACTTTAGGAATCTGTAGTTTGCATCCTGAGAACGGATCTCTACCACATGCTGCGTAGCAAAAAGCAGCTGCTTGAAAACAGGATCTGATGCAACGGTTTCCTCATCGACACATACAAACAGCTAGACTGGAATTCACTTTGAACATCACAGATGAAGTGTTCGTACCTCCGTCCAGCCGTGACATCACTCTCTGCGTCTATTTTTCTTTCGAAAACATGTTTGAAGAAGTTAAAAAACAAGTCAGAACAACTGTAAAGGTTATTGAAGCTAAGTATCTAATCTGTGTCAATAATGTGTCTTTGGTTTAAAAGGTATTTTATGCTGCGTATAAAACATAGTTAATCTGACAGAAATCCAACAGAGTCTTGAGCTGTTGTTGCAATAATCCAAGACCCATAATGTTCATGAAGTACTGCAGTTGTGTTATGACAAAAGCACTAACTGGTCTCTGAATAAAATTAAAATGCTTTTATTTGTATGGGTTTTTTGTAAGTACGCAAAGGGAAGACATTGTTGCACCTTGTGTAAGTCTGACTTTTGTCAGTCTAAAGTGGTTTCTACTCTAGCCAAGGTGTCTATCAGCATGCTTTCAATCTGTTTTAGATAAGCGCCTCCCTGCTGAATTCCAACAAGCTGTTTGGCCTTGGACAGAATACTCAAACTGTGAGCACAGAGATGGCAGCTGAGATGTATGTTTACGCGCGTGTGTGTGAAGCAGGGTGAGTGAGTGGGTGTGAGCTGAGTTTTGATTAAGTTTGAAGTTTTCCATTTACTCAAAACTTGTGGGCAGATGCTTTCACTTCCATTCAGTCGTGGTGATCGTTATAATCAAAAGAAACCAGAGACAAAGCCTCTGCTTGCAGCTGCTTGAACAGAGAGCCGGATTTGGCCAGAGCTAAACGCATTCAAAAGAATGCTGTTTTCCCCAGAAGCACCGGAGAAGATAATTTGATGTAACGAGTCAGTAATAAGAAAGCAGATTTTGTTCTGAGTCAAGCTGTGGAGCGTCATGTCTTTTTTTTTTTTTCTTCACATGCACCAACCTTGGATGTGAAAAACGACTGTCAAGTATGACAAATAGGACTGTGGTTTTACTATGATTAAAATAGCACCTGTATTGACAACATCAAATTCATCTTGCCAACTTGATTGTGTCTATCCTTGCAAAAGAATGCACATTCTTCAAAGGCTTTTACACATTGATTTTTGTGTGTGTGTGTGTTTCTTCTTTTATCTACACTGCAAAAGTTTGATCTTTTTAATAAACCAAGACAACCTTTTGTCTTTATCAGCTCTTTTATATGATTATATGACCTACAGGGAAAAATTCAGTTTGCATGGGGAATATTAGTGTATGATTAAACCTCCTCAAGCTGCTTTACTCTTTTTGTTGAGCCTTTTTTGTTTTGTTTTGACAAAGATTTAAAATGAATATGGACCAATTTCCATGATGCTTTTTGGTGACAAAACACAGGAATATACAAATATAGTGGTAGGATCCATTAGAGTAATTACAATGATTTACACATCAATGAACAGCCTCCACCTGGAAAATAATAATGAACAAGAAGCACTCAAGAACACAAAACTCCATCAAGGCAGGATTTAATTCTAAGGAAACAGTATTGCATTTTTTTTATATATCCATTTTGTTTTCTTTGTTCCTTCTAAACTTACTTTAGAAAGTTTGTAGTGCAGTAAAAACAAGTGCAACGTTCAGGGTTTTCCTATTTGGACTGTTGAAACCCATTTTCTTACTTCTTATTTAAGCGGGTATAGCACAGCGTAACATTCATTTCAATGTTTAGTCAGTTAATTAAATTAAATGAGTAGTAATAAATATCAAGTGAATCCCTTTGTATACAGGGATATTTTACATGTTATGTTATAAAGTGTTAAATCCTGTTATATATGTAACATCAATAACAAAGTCATAATAACATAAATGTCAGCACAGCAGAATTTTAAATATAGAAAGCTTATTTAGTTTATTTAGAGTTTCAGTAAAAAAAAACCAAAAGAAACCCTTACATAATTCATAAAACGCAGGGAATGCAAGTTACAATGAAAAAGTTCCTTCACTCCACCCAAAAGTGATTTGATCACTTGCACTCGTGCACCTGCAGTGCATGCTGGATCTCACCAATTGTGTAAAAACAGCCCGAGTTTCATTTTGGGGAAGAGGAAAAGGTTGGAGGGAGACATATCGAGGGTGGTTGACGAAGGCCAATTGTGTTAGTGTGGCCAAAACACTTCCCTGCACCAAACGTTAGTTCATTTATGCCCATCATCCTACCTCAGTCACATCAGGATGTTGTCTAAACCTAGGGGATGAATTTGTGAGGCACAATTTGGTGAATAGGGAAGAAAATAGTACAACAAGCAAGTTCCAGCCCACACTCCAGATCTAACATGCTGCCTTTCTGATCCTTGACAGAAAACTCCCATCAGTTTGACACAATAGTTGATATTTGCTTTCTGCATAGGCCGGAGCTCCACAGTGAAATTGCAGATGTGAAATTGCAGAGCTGCACTGAAATGGCAGGTATGTGTTATGGTATTTGTGGGCAGAGTTATGGACATTTTTAAATGCTTCTTACACAAATGTGTATAAAGTAATGAATGGAGATTAGTAAAAACAATGCCAGTGTAATGTCTGTATTGTTTCTGAGTAAACTGAGATGACAATGCACATGAATGACAATCACTGAAATCCCTGTCACGACTCTGATTTGGCAAATATTAGGATTCTAACTGATATTTGTGAGGATTTCTTTAATTTCAGCAACAGAGGGATTTCAGGAGGTTACTTCATACCGTCAGACTGAGGTCTGAAGGTCCAAACTTCTCCATGTCTGCACAGTTGAACAAACTCAAGTTAGACCTTACTGAAATCAACCAGCTTTCTCTGCTCTCACTAATTCACTTAAAGCAGGGGTCTGCAACCTTTTACACCCAAAGAGCCATTTGGACCCGGTTTCCACGCAAAAGAAAACACTGGGAGCCGCAAATACTTTTTGACATCTAAAATGAAGATAACACTGTATATATTGTTTTTTACCTTTGTGCTTTGTGTGAACAACTTAAGTGTGTTGCTTATGAAATCCATGAAGTGCTACAGAGAAAATTACATTATATTTATGTAATCAACACATTTTGAACTCTTAAAGAAATATAACAAAAGGAAAGACACCAACCTGAACTAAAATGATCCATGTAGCAAACAAAAACTGTTGTCAGTCGCCACCCTTTATATCGCCTTTGGGCTGTTGGAGCCTTGACCTGACTCTTAAAAATAATTGGAAAAAAGCACTATGCTGCTGAAAAATGAAAAGTAGATATTTGCAAAATTCTGCCTAAATATGTATTTTACCTGGTTAATGCGTGTAGCGGGGCGTGGTTTGCAGCGCCGCTGCAGGGGAGGCGGACGCACCTGAGCGACACCCGCAATCACGCCTCGCTGCCTTAAAGTCTGCGCTATCTGTGCTGTTGTGTTGTCGGGCTGTGAGCTGAAAAGCTACAGCCGGCTGTATGCGTACAGCAACCGTGTGTGAAAAGTGCTCAATAAAGAGATGCTCAAAAGCATGCTCATGGAAACATCGTCGGGTCTGCCGTGATTTGTTTACAATGGGACTTCTGCTCCTGAACCTCTGCGCACAGAGTCCGCAAATCAGGGCTATACAAAGTCAGTTTACGCAGGACTGTAAGCTGTCATCTGTCAGGCGTGAACGGTGTTTGTCTTTAACATAGTTCACGGTGGAGAACAGCTGCTGACATAATGTGGATCCGAAGATCCATAATTGGCCTACCTGGGGTTGAAAGTCTCGATAAATGCACGGCGTTTCGGCGGGTACACCGGCTTCCGCGAGTGTGACGCTTATATTGAGCGATGAAAAAATAATAGAATATCATTTTATTTTTATATTTCAATATCACAATAATCTTCCAATTTAGAACTCCGAGTTAAAAAGAACTAACATAAATAAAATACACTTCAGCTAAATACTTCTAATTTATTTGCCCAGCCGCAGGTTGCCGACCCCTGACTTAAAGGAATGGCAAATTGCATTGCAGTTTTATATTCATTTTTTTACTAAAGCCAATTTGGATTCTCAGCCAGATCCTGCCACTCTGAAGAATGTTTCTTTTTTATGATGAGTATTTATTCAAGTTTGAAAGTGAGATTAAATAGATCTGTCCCTTGGAATGGAAAAGTGTATGTATCATACATGTAGGTGGCTCAAACACCAGCAGTCTGACTTTTCATTTGCACACCTTGACATTTTCTTTGTGCATGCGTGGTGTATTTTTGGTGTCTGTTAAAGTAGAGCAAACAAAGGTGGTTCAAATAAAGCAGAACAGAACGAGTTCCTGCTATTTTTTGGTACAAAATGAGCGTTTGATTTCTTTATTTATTTATTTATTTAACTGACAGCAGGTGTTTTGAAACCAGCAAACATTTAATAAAAAAGGCAAACACAATTTTTTGAGAAAATTCTTGTAGATTTTTTCTTCTTGTAAATTTCAGTTGCTTGAAATGCTGTGTGGCCATTTCTGTAATGTATAATTTCATGTATATGAATTATTCGTATAATACCTGCTGTATCATAGCTGTTATTACCTTTTATTAAATAATGTGCAAATGACACCAAGCTGGTCCAAAGTAACCACATTCAGTACTTAACACAGGTCATGGAGTCATAGCAGCTGTGAGTCACTGCCTCTTTTCCAGATTTCGTTTTACTTTTTTTGTTTGTTTTGGGCCTGATGAGGCTCTGATTTCCTGAAGAAGCCTCCTTCCATTTGTTGAAAGTTCAGTGACTTAACGTGATTAGCAGAATTACTGCATAGCATATATATCCACACAGTGAAGGGCTAAGGGCTTTTTTTGTCATTCCTCACACTTAACTGTAGCCAGGCCTTTTGCCTGTTGCACCGCTGCACCTACACAGACCAAAATAGCAGGTGTGCTTGGAGATGCCCACACAGCCTAAAAGCCTGCTGCTTTGCACTTGACAGGGTCCCGTGTGTTCATATTTGACTCAGTTATCACTGCTTCAAAAGAATGTGATTTTTTTTAACTTCCACAAGTTTGGAGAAAGCAATTACAGAGGGTTATAAAGTTCCTTAATTGCCCGCCTGAGCTGTGTGACACAGCCTCCACTGCAGTGTTGAAAGTGTCGGTACCTTTGCTTTTGAGTTGACTGTCAGCTTGTGTCGTAGAGTTTTGATAGTATAAGGGCAGGAAACACCAAATTATAAATATTGCCAGTGGCCTGAGAACGTTCCACAAATGTGTTGCTGATATAGAGTGTACAGGCATGTGCATGTTTATATTTTTTAGTTATTCAGTACATTAGCCAAATGTTTTTTTCAAGCTGAAACTATTTTGTACCGTAAAATTCAGATGTTATACCTATGGGAACATGAAAGGGCAGATTGAAGAGAACTGCTTTAGTCGCAGTCTTGCACAGCAGTAGATGCCAGTGTGCTCTGCTGGACTCACTAGAATACATGGCAATACATATACCACGAGGCTGCTGCAGAGGCCAAGGCTTGATTCTGCCCTTGGCTATTTCCTGTATGTTGTTCTTCCAGAGGTGTTTTTTGGAGCTGTTTAATGTAGTTTTTTGATATATACACAATTTTTCCAAGTTGGGAACTAATCAGAGCTTTGTAGGTGGATTTAAAAATGTAGTGTTCCAACAAACAACATTGATTGTTGCCAAAATGATGACAGGATTAGATAACTTACATCTGAAATTTAAATATTCCTTTATTTACCTTGAAGGTTCTCCAATGTTCTGCACAACTACTCCTAATATCACTTACTGCTAGCTGATTAGGACAGAAGGACTAACCCTAATAGGATACAAAGGCAGTCCAAATAATAAAGTGAAAATTAAATGGCAGAACTTTTGTTGTCGCTCATGTCTTTCTTGTGTATGCGTGACTGTAGCTCAGGAGGTAGAGCAGGTGATCTACTAACTGGAAGTTCGGAGGTTTGACTCCTGGCTACTCCAGCTGCCAAAGTATTGTTTGGCAATGCACTTAGCCGTAGAAAAGTCCTATACAAGAATCAGTAAATTAAAGTATAGCATGACAAGTGAGAAAAACAAGCTAATACCCTCCTCACTCTGGATGACAGTGCTCTAAACTTTTCTTACCCTAACAGGACGTACAGTTGAGTTTGTGATCTGAAGGATAATCCTGTATGTGGATGATCTTCATTGCGAACTTTGCCCTTGTTTGTCTTTTTGTTGCTCATGTTCAGTGACAGTTCAGTAGGAGGTTCTTATGAACTGTAAATACTGCTCACTGCACCATGGCAGGTGGTTAGACGCAAGACATTACTGCACTTTATTTTTTATTCATAAGGGTAGTTATTTATTTACACTTTCATGCTCATGCTGTCTGCACCCTGAATTAGATAAGCATCTTCCACTTATAGATGGATGGATGCATAACCGTACATGCCATAGGTGGTCATTTCTGAATACATGGAAGCTAAAGATCAGCAGACCGACTTCAGAGGTCAAGACTAAGTTGAAAACAAAGGTTGAAAAGTTCATCTCGTCAAACTCTGCACAATGTTTCAATTCAGGGAAAATAAAGTAGCAACAAAATTCATACATCCTTTTATCAATGGAGCCTAGGACTTTACATTAAAAGTAGCTGCTTTTGACAAAACCCTCAGGAGTGTCGAGTAGGCGTGCAGTGGACTTTGAAGCTGCAGTTGCTGTCAACCCCTTCACCTAGAATTGGCCTGTGAGAGGCACGACGCTCCTTTTTTGTAACGAAGCTGTCTAAAAAAACGTGACCGCCTGCTCTCAGCACAGCCAAAGTTGTCACTGTTTATTACTCCAAAAGTTAACTTTTTCTAAAGAACACCTGCTTTTTTAGGGGAACGCAGCTGAGCGGAGTTTTCCTGTCTCTTTCTTATCAAATCAATTGTAAATATTTCTCTCCCAGCTTTCAGTAAAAACAAAAGTTGAGAACAAACCGAACATCATCGCTAAAGCTGGTTAAACGATCACGAAAGCTCCAGAGGAAACGGAGTGTTCTTTTGGAAAATAAAGTCAACATTGTGCCTTCATCGATGCAGATTCCAGCCCGGAACGAGGCAGTACATCAAACTCTTAAATTATCTAATCGTCTGTCGGTGTAACATGGAGACCTACACCTTGTGCTCATCTACCACATCTCGCCTATTAAGTAGTGTGATTAATTGCCTTCTCAAACCAATGTGCCAGCCTCTGAGTCAGATCAGGGCCACAGATTGGACAAACACTAGAAGAGGATAGATGAGAATGCTAATGAGCAGCCAGCCTTGCTATCTACCCACTGATGAGACGAATAAAAAGGAGATGATGACAAATAAAAACTAAATACAGCAGCACGTGAGCAGCAATGTATGTATTAACTTGTGGGTTTGTAAATGCCTGGCTTGTTGGAGATATCATAGCTTCTGCTGCAGTAAGTTTTTTCCCCCCTAAATTAAAAGAATGTTTTGTGGGGGTTTTCCCCCTTCTTGTTCCACATCCACACTGCATCTATGATTTTTTCTTCTCCTTTGTCTTAATGCTTATCTTGGCAGAGATAAGTATGAGATCCACAATCTCCATTTTTTTTCTTTTCATGAACAAACACCAGGCTTCAGTCATATTGTGATAGTTAAGCTCAAGCTCCTTTATTAACCTTCTTTCCCTGCGTTTGCATTGCCTGGTGTGTGATATTAAGCTGTGTGCACTGGGATATGATTTGCATGAATAAACAGAGTTAGAGCTGGTGTGTAATGACCCCATCTAAAGGCTGTAGGTGACATAGTCTGCTGTAAAAGATGCCGGAAGTCAATGGGCAGTGGATGTTGAGTAATTAAACAAAATTGTGAGGTATGTAAATGAATAGAGACATAAATATTTAATGAGTCTTCATTAAATAAGACTAATGAATGTAAGTATAGACAGGATCTTTACAAGGCCATCACGTACATATAGCCTATTGATCTTCTGTACTGTAACACTTGTGATATTTAAAAATGAGGACCTCATTTTCAAACTAATGAACAATTTTAGCCGTTTAGTGATTTCACCCTAAAGCCTCTGAAAAGTTAAAGCTTTGGGGTAGGACTCTGGGAACCTGCTCAGATAGCCTCCTGGCACAGCGGCCAGTTCTCGAACATACTACGATTTCTGATTAGACCACCATATTTTTTGGATTATAAGGCACACTGTTGATGAACGGGTCTGTTTTCATACATAAGGCGCACTGGATTATAAGGCACATTACGTGAAACAAAACAGTCTGATAAGTCAAGCTTTACTCAACTCATTCTTCTTGCTTCCTCCACTTCTGTACCATTGATTCATTAATGTTGAATTCCCTCGCAGCTGCTCTATTCCCATGTTGTTGCAGTATATTAATGACTAACCTCGTATTGTGGATGGATTATCTCAGTTGTTCTCCTGACTGAGGTCTGGTCCGTTTATAGCATCCTGCCATACGATTGCATTTGTACCTAATCATCAGGAACCATCACATTAACTTTTATCGAGTGGAAAAAAGTTAGCGTTCATCCTCCATCTTCTCTGTGGCTGTGTCCCAAAACGTCGGCTGCATCCTTCGGAGGACCCGGCCTTCGCGGTCTACGTGGGCCGGGTCCTTCGAAGACCGAGAAGGCCGGAAGTGCGAGGCTGTGAAATGGGACGGTCTAGCCTTCAGATTTGCGTCACCGCTGTGTTGGTGGAGTTTAATAAAGTCGGCCGTCTGCTCCTTGCTATCTAAAATATAACAGGACACTGGCGTAAATTCTCGACCGTCTCACACTTCTGTTTAATCAGTTTTCTTTTTGACGTTTATTCAGCTGTGTGAAAATCCCGGAGGAACCCACCCCATGGATTAATAAAGTTTTATTTAATCTAATAATCTAATAATTTTGATCTCAGCCAAACTGATTTACTCACGAACAAATAAAACACCGAAATAAGGCAAACAATTACAAGCAGATATTTGAAGTTTACACCGCCACTTTCTCGCCTGAAAATATGTTAAAAGTTTATTTTGTGACCCAGAAAGATTAATAAGACTAATTTTAAAACTTAGTAGCGGCCGCCATTGTTGGCAGCTGAAATTTGGCTGGACCGTGCTATGAATTCTGGGATATGGTGGGCCACGAAGGACACACCCAACCCATCCTTCAAATTCGGGGAAATGAAGGACGCATTTGTCGGCCGCATTTGAAGGAGTCGACGAATTGGGACAGCCTTCGTCGCCGGGCTGTGACGTAATCGGCCTTCAAATGCGGCCTCCGGAGGATGCAGCCGACGTTTTGGGACACAGCTTGTGTTTATGTTATGCTAACATAGCTGTGTTACTAGCGATCACTTAGCACATCATTATATACCAGCTAGCCAAACTTCAGTAACCCTACAAAAGTCACTGCTGTTTAGTTCTCTGTCTTCATTAATGTTGGAAGTGATAGCAGAGCTGTACGTTTGAATTTTTTCAGAAATCTCTCAGTCAGAACATGCTATATCACGTTTAGGTGAAAACTAGTGAGCTAACTTCCTGCTAACTTCTAACTCTGTTAAATTTGTTAAATGTTACACTTAATTGTTACACCTGGTAAAGCAGCAACACTTATCATTTTATTAAAGATGAAAGAATTTAGACAGTTTTTAACTCTGTGATGCCGCAGTGTTCGTTTGACTTTGGGACCTGAAACGGACGGAGTTTCAGACCCAGATTACTCTGCGAGGCTCCTGACTACGTGGCCGTAAAGCTCCAACAATCCATCAAGCGGTGCGGCTTCGTAGCTGACCAAAGTCGTACTAAAACATTTTTTGACAGATTTGTGAGGGCCGTGTACCACATAAAATCAGTTCGAGGTCAGTAAGCACAACCAGAATTCATACATAAGGCGCAATGTCGATTTTTGAGAAAATTAAAGGATTTTAACCAACAAAACAAAGCAAAGATGAAAACCACACTTTAAAGCAATGGCCACAGTTATCCTACAGTAGAAACATGTACAGGTAGAAATAGAAGTGCTGCCCATCACCGCCTTTGTTACCAGCTGAACTTCAGTGTTTAACTGCTGGGCTACAAGTCAGACAATTAAATTCCTTTGTTAATAATGCTCACGCTCTAAAATTCCCTCCACTGCTGTTTCGCTCACCCCATCAGTCTTTCCCTCCAACCTTCTTTACCCATCTCAATTTGCGTATCCCCTCGTACTGACCCTGTACAGCCTTAAGAATCTGTTTGTCTCTGGATCTCCCTCCGAGCTCATGTCTTTCCACATACAAGTCAGTGCTGTTTACTCCCTCAAAGGTTTTATTCTCCTCCTTGCCTCACACTTTTATTCAACCTGCATCCTTCCTTCTCTTGTTCAGCCCCCCCCTTGTCTTTATTTGCATATCCCATGTGTTGGCTCATTTGATAGATGTACTCATTCTTTCTGTTACTTCTCTACATGTCCTTTTTTTGTCTCTGTGTATCCTGTTGAGTGTTTAAAGAAAGCTCCCACACTGCAACTCACTTCCCTTCCTTCCACCCCCTGAAGTTTTTTTTGTAACCTTTGCCTTGTTTTTGCCTTGTCCCCCATCCTAAATTACTACATTTCTGTACTGTGCATGTTCTTACTTCCCTCCCCCTTTTGTCTCGGCCCTCCATATGCTGCTGCTCCCAAGGGGGTGTGCGTCTTGGGGCCCTGAGAGGCTGCGAGAGATGATGAGATGCTGCTAGCACTTCCTACTCACTGGGTGTGGAAAACACTATCCCACACCGCTGATTCACACTGAAGGCTTTAACGCCATATCCTCTCACTTCCCTTCCTTTCTTCATTGCACCAAAACTCCCTCAGAACCTTTCAGAGTTGCTCTTACCTCTGAACACTCGCCCTACTCCCACCTGCTCCTCCTGTCCACTGAGTGATTACATCTGTATGCCACTGCCAAGAAAGAGAGTGTGTGAGAAAGGTGGAAGATTACATCTTCTTTCACCTGTCTTTGGATGCAAGTTCAGCAGAGGAAAAGACTAGGCGGCACAAAAAACAAATGCACTGGTGTGGAGAAACGAGAGAAGATAAAGGGAGGGTAGGGCCGGGGATTGTGGTGAACAAGAAATGAGAGGATGGGGTGAAATGGAAAGAGTAAAAAAGAAGTAGAGGACAAGCAAGGAGCTGTAGCCCATGAAACCGAGAGAAAGAGAGGAGACACAGAGGAGAAAATACAATAGAATGGAAGGCATGAGTGGATGAACAAGAGGGAAGGAAAGACAAGAAGAGGAGACCAGAGGAAAGGGTAGGAAATTAAAAGGAAGGAAATCAAGTCACAAAGGAGGTACAATAAGAAGACGAAAGGGAACGAACGCGCCGGGAAAATAAGAGGGGAGCAGAGCGAGGGAGGGGAAAGGAAACATGAGGAGAGGGGCTCTGAAACTATAAGTAGGCCAGTGGAAATTTCAGAGAAATTGATTAGCACTCAAACAGACACAGCAGGCTGCAGGGGGTGGGTGTGTGTGGTAGTGATGGTGGTGTTGGAGAGGGGCATTGGTGTGGGGTGGGGGCAAGTGAATATTTATCAGAAAATGGCTTCCAATGGCTGGCAAAAAGACGTACCCGAAGGCTCTGGAAAGAACGCGTGTGAGAGAGAAACACGTGCAGAGGCCAGAGACACAGAGAGGAAAAGACAAGTGTTGGAGACACAGGGCCGGGAGAGTGAGTGACACCGAGCGGCGGGCAGAGCCGAGGGCGGCACTCTGCTTAACACTTCCACAGGCTTCCTCCACTGCTGCTTTCACACTGCTTGTCGAACAGATACGGGCTGCTACTGACTCAACCGCACAGCATGTCTCCGAGCTCTGTGGATGTGTTTATGTGTGCGTTTATTACTTTCACCTTGCCCAGGGATGTTTTGTTGTATTTTTCCTTAGCTCTATCCCCGGGGTGTGTCCTTGCATTAATTAACGGGATTCTGTGGCATGTGACTAGATGGCAACAACCAGAGCACTCATACCTGTCCCCAGTCTGTGCTCTAGCTCTGACATTGTCTGCTTTTTGTATTTATGTATGGAAACAATGATTGTTTATATTGCACTCGCAAAATATGTATTTAATTGGTCAGATGAAGAAAAGAAAGTGGTTCAAAACAAGCCATTTATCTTAGCCAGGCCTGATGTTGGTGGTAAATCTGACAGTTTATAGCTGCTGTTGCATTGCTTTTTTTTTCCAACTCCAGGAAAACGCAGCATTATTTTTTTTTACCCCATGTGTTATTATTTTTGTAATAAAGCTGCTTTATCTCAGGTTTTGATCCCCTGCAGTCTTGTTGTGCAGCCCCACTCCCAGCACCTCCCTGCACATCTCTACCAGCTGAGAAACGTCTCTAGTTTGTATTCTGCAAACTCTTTAAAAAGCATTCTGACAGTCAACACATGCAAAAATACACACAATCAGCAGCTATAGCATTTTTTAAAAGTACTTTTAACAAAAAACTGCAAAGTTGTTCAGTAACTAAGAAATTAAAGTATCCCCTAAGGGTGTGTGTAATTTTAATAGCTTATTCACAAACCTCTGCCCTAGCATATTTCTTGGTTGCAATAACATTTGTGTCATAATGTCACAGTCTGCCATATGCATAATATATTTGTGATGTCAAAGCATTACAAAAAACTTGCTATTTACTTTAAGGAAGTGCAAAAAATATTAATTTAAAGTTTGTGTAAGTGGTAATTGTAAAACTTTTTTTCTTTCCTTCCTTTTGTTTGCTGTTTTCACTTTTAGGTATATAACTTTGCATATGCATTTTTATGTCTAAATATTTGAGGTAGTGTGCAGCCCAAAACTGGGTTTTTCTTTTATGAAAATTTCTAATCATTTTCAGGCCACCACTTTCTTTACTCGAGGACTTCCACAACTGAGAGAACTTGGTTTCTCATTTCGCGTCTTCTCTACCTGATATGTCATACCAAACACTGTTGTTTGTTTTGGGGAGGGTTCTTTTTATTTTCTGAAAGTAAATTAAAAATTCAAACTGTTTATGGTAATGTTTTAACTAAAGCTGACTTTACCTACTCAGAGATGCCACTGCATCTTCAGACATTTGTCTTTCTTTGAAGCTCTGTTGTTAGAGGCTGTTTTTCTTCTTCCCACCTCGCCTTTTAGAAGTAAAATAATGTTCACATTCACAAGTGTGCTAACAAAGGTCAGAGCTATTGCAAAAGTGGAACATTCACTTTTTTGACACAGTGATTTGCCACTCTGCTGTTTTTTTTCTCCCCATAGGGAAGTGTCTTTAAATACTCTTTGCTTTCATATCAGAAAAAATGACCTTTAGACCTTAACATGCCTGTTTTTTGCTGACTAGTATTCCAGTTAATTCCCACCTAGCCCAAAATAAGCTGATAGATGCGACAGAGATGCAGCTACTGCTGAAGCTGAGTACTGTTCTATAAACACTAAACTGGTGACTATCAGAGGTAAAGGCAGAGGTTTGACAAAATAGATGCAAAAGAGTCTGTTGGGTAAAAAAAACCCCATCACCTCTGCTTGTAACAGTACTGATTGTGTCAGTTATAATAAGTTCAATGTCTAAATTCTTCCTTTCACTAATCTCTGTGTCTTCTGTCCATTGTGATACTGTTGTTTAAGAAGCCAAGGTTACCATCTGCTACAAGCTCATCTCAGCATATTTAGTTTCTGCTTGGCAGTGGTTTTGCATGTGCAGCTCTCGTGGATGATGGCATGTGCCAAAGTCCAATGTCTCTACGTTTCACTGTTTTGTATGCTTTTGTATTCCAAAAATCAGCCTTGTTTCATATTCCACAGTTTGTGTGAAGCTTGTGTGTTCAGCACTGAGATAAGCCACTGATTGAAATGCTGTGGTGGGACCTTCAGTTTGTTTCATTTCAGTTTTGTTCAATTTTATTTATGTAGCACCAAATCACAACAGTAACCTCAAGTCACTTTATACTGTAAGGCAAAGACACTACAGTAATACAAATAAAACCCCAGCAATCAAATGACCCCCACTGAGCAAGCACTTGATGACAGTGGGAAGGAAAAACTCCCTCTGGCAGAATCAGGTTCAGGGAGGGGTGGCCATCTAACATGACTGGCTATGGGTAAGGGGAGAAAGACAGGAAAAAAAACACTGCGTGACACCTTAAGAAATCTGGGCACAAACCAGTGATGAACCTCAAAGAACTGAAGCAGAGGGACAAAAAGTAATGCATTGTCACAAAATTACCAGTTAACAACATAACATAACAGAGTTCCCTATCCTTATGAGGACATACATATAATGTTTCTTTTAGATTTCATGTATGAACACAAAGCTACAACATAAAGCAAAGCTAAAAACCAGCCCAAAGAGACTTCAAAGCAGTCGCCATGGTGATTCTACTGTAGAAACATGTACAGGTGGAAATGGAGACTACAGTGCTGCAAGCCTGAGTACTTATCACTGCTTGTTTTACCTGTTAAAGATCATCTTTCCCTTAGCTGTCCTGTCTGTGCAGAAGCTTGAAAAGAGCCTAAGTTGTGTTGGCAACATAATGCAAATGTTTCTGTCCCAGATGCAGTTTGCATTTCACCATTACACTCTTGTCCTTTCATGCATTAAAAATAAAAGTAATGTCCTTATTTACTCCTCAAAGGCTGTGGACCGCTCTACTATTTTCCTCCTGTTCTCACATGAACTGAAATCAGCTGATTGTAGTGCATCGCTTCTTTCTATCTGCCGGTCATGCAGATGAGCTGATGAACCTCTGTAATGCAAGTAGCGGCATAATTGTAACTGTAATGTCAGTACTGATTTTAGTACCCTTAATGTGTCACATTACTACATTACTAAAAAATGGTCATGTGATTACAGCGATGTGTTACTTTGCAACACGTTGCACCCAACGCTGGTTACAACCATCACCTTCTGCGCCCTTTAGTCCCACCCTTTGCTAAAGATTGTCTAGATGTATACAATATCACTTTGTTTTATTCATCCAAGGGCTGCTGACAGAGCAAGCAGTCTCTTTCTACTTTCCTTTAAAATCCTCTCTGAAGTGCAGACAAGGTATCATAGAGTTCATTCTTTTAATCAAAATTCCAGCTCCTAATCCTCATGCTGCTCCTGGCTTACTTAGCTTGTCAATCCTAAAAGCTCCTCAAAAGCTGAAATAAATGATCGTGTCCTGGCTTTTACCGCTTTGAGACTCTCCACTGCGGCAGTCTTTACAGTCCATCCTTACATGAACTGACAATATCATATATTTCATCCATTAAAACCGGCTTTTCACATTCTGCATTATCAGTCTAAATGGCTTTGTCCTTTCAAATCATTATCATTGAGAGGAGGAAACATTGGTTCCCTCATCATATGGAATTGGCTCTCTGATTAAATGAGCTTTCATCTCCTTCACACACCCCTCCCTCTTGTCTTTGTCGGTGTGTATCTGCAGTCAGATCATCTTCCTTATGAAGTCATCTGGCAATGATGTGAATCACATTAGATGAATGGATTGGCTGACTAATAGCATAAACCCTGTTAATTGGATGCATATTGTCATGGCTAACTGTTATAGCATCATAAAGCATCTGAGCTGAAGAAGGTGGCACTTCTCTGAGGTTGCATAAGCAGCACTAACATGGGAGCAAATAGGCATGACAAATAAGACAGGGAGGATCCTGGAGGCCTAATGGCGTGCTTTGTCTCACTCTGTCTGTGTGACCTCTTTCAATCTTTTGTTCTCACACATCAGGTCCCAATAATCATTTTTAATTCCAGACTCGAAAGCACTTCCTTCCTGCCACTGCTCCCTCCCTGCCTACCTAAGGGAATTTCATCAGCCTTTTCTGCTTAATTACCTCAAAGACACTGTCAGTCTTACCTAATTATAACTCAATTCTCAACAATGTGTCTCATAACGGCAGGCTCGGCATTGAACCGTTAAACTGCAGTTTACTTCCATGACCTCTGGAACCTCCCCCACATAATAAGAACAGATGTCAAAAATCCACTTCTGTTCCGACCTTGTACGCCTGATTGAGTCTCTATTAACAAGGATAAATAAGCAATCTGAACCTTTTGGTCAGGCTCCTTCTCTGACACCAAAATAAAAGTACTTTATGCTCAATGGCTCCAGTCATCACAAGTTCAAAGTTTATGCCAGGCTTGCAGCATGTCTCTTGGGATGAATGTTGGGCCATGTTTTCACCAGAGAATAATTTTGATGTTCCCCTGGCTTTTCATCCAGCGCCACTATCCGTGTCAGAAAGGGCCTCAGTTGTTGTCTTTGAGAAGACAATTCTTACTGCAAGTGGTCTGTTTGTGTCAGTGGATGATTGGGACAACAAAAACTTTAAATGGTGAGATTTTTATTTGCATGGAGCCTATGAACCATGCCATGCAGTCATAGCATAAAATTATTAGTGTGGCCAACAAACCAACAGCAGGTTTACAACAGAGCAGCACAGAACTAACAGTAACTGTCTGCTTCCTTGCACAGATCTGAGATCTGAGATTCTACAAATGGGGAGTAAATGCAGTACTATCATACAAAACACCACATACTATGTGGCTTCAGATCCACTACTAGTCGTAGTACAAGGACAAAGAGATAGAGAGGGAGTGCTGAATAAAATCCTGCCATGAATAACAAACATGGAGTGCACAGGTGTCAGACAAACATCTGAATGTTCTTATTCTTTTTTACTTTGTAAGTGGTGTCCGACTGATTTACAGTCTGTGCCGTATTTGACAAAACTCAGAGGCTAGACCAAAGGTAGATCCTTAACTGCAGCCATCAAATAGATATTCTTTAAAAAGCCATATGATGTGATACATACTCCATACTCCACAGTTTTGTGATGAATAGATTTTTTAGTTAGAAGATAATGGTTGTCCCACTGTTGATTTTTATAGCAGACCGTCAGTCTTTCATTCTGTGTAACTTATTTTGCACATTTTCTAATGTATTGATCTTTTAAACAAGGTGTACACTGAAATAAATGTACCTAAACAGTTATACTATAGTTATACTTCTGACTCTGTGTGCCCTCTTGTAATAGACTCTTTGAAAGATTTGAATCCATGTTGTGTTTTTGTGACTGAACAACAAAATTAAATTTTTAGCTGAGTACCTTAGTAGTAGCACTACCTCCAGCAACTGAGGTCCAGAATTTAGAGACTGAGTCCATAATGAGGAAATAGACATTTAGAGTTATATAGAATTAGAGCCATATGTGAAAGAATCATGGTGTCAGAAACAGATATTACCTTCCTCTGCTACATGTTTCTTCCCTTTAAAAAGGAGTTTTTCCTTCCCACTTCCGTCATTATTCATAGGAGGTTGTTTGACTGTTGGGGTTTTCTCCATATTATTGTAGGGTCTTAACCTTGGAATATAAAGTGCCTTCAGGCAACTGTTGTTGTGGTGCTATATAACTAAAATTGACTTGAACTGCCTGCCAAATCAATTATGTTTTTGACTTGATAGTATTGTGTTAGAAGATTTTCATGGTTGTGCACCAAGAAGGTGAAAATTTCTTATAAAAGGGTTGATGTGAACCTAACTATAATTCCAACACTAAACAGGTTACTGGAATCCTGGTAGATGTAAAGAACCTAAAGAAAAGTTGGCTGCACACTGCAATGTGTTTTTGGGTGCATTCACAGTGGCTTCAGCTTCAATCCTTGCTAGATGCATTCAGTTTACTATGTTTTTTTCTGGTAATCAGGCGATATTTACAACTATCTGAGATCTGCAAAATACATGAAATTCAAAATTAAACAACAAAACAGCTAATGGTTATCTAGGATCGGTGCTCGTTGTTATGCTGGAAGGATAACAGATGCTTCTCAGCGAAGAGAGGATTTTCAATGTGCATTTTTTCAGTGTGTTTCTCAGCTCTTCTTATTCAGTACCACAGAGACACAAAGAACAACATGCATGATGAAATTTGAAGCAAACAATAGGCAGTACTGTAGAGTGCCCTGTTTTTTTGTCTTTCTATTAGTAATCATTAGCAAAATACTGGCATATTTTCAAATTTCAGAAGAGAGTGGAGAAAGCATGCAGAGCAACACCTTGCAAAACATAGACCATTTGGTTTATTTACACACGTACACACGTACACTCTGTTGGGGGGGATTAATTTGTTAGAAACAGCATGATTCTCAGAGGGAGACACAAACTAACACAAACAGACCTGATTAGCACATCATGATTAATGGTTGTGACAGCTAATTTTGAAACTCGCATAGAAACTGTCAGTATGTGCGTGCGTTTGTGTTTGTGTGTTAATGCACATGCTCACACATACATGGATCAGTTGTTTGTTGTCACTGAAACTTGCTTCATGATGTTCAGGCTTGCATTCCCATGCATGATCGACTGAATCAAATTGTTATGGAACAGACTGAGGACAGGAAGTTTTGGATTTGTGCAGAAAACTATCATTTCTTATCCAAGAAGCTTTAAGATTCCAGTTTTGAGATCCCAGATGCCTTAATGCCCATTTACATCTTGGGTCATTTGATCTGAGTAAGTCACATGACAGGGTGGGGCAAGGTCTCACAATGGGTTCACTCGAAACCTTGGCTGATAGTGACCCACACCCGTTTTTACTCCTTGGCTCATGTGATTAGGCAGAAGGTCAGTAGTGGGTTCATAAACCTCTTAGAGAGACTCCCAACAGGGCTTAAAAATCTGGGACTCTCCACCAATTGCTCTTAGAACGGAAGAAGCTTCTCGGATGAAACTTAAAGAAGTCCAGACACTTTTCTTTCCAAGCTCCTTAGATGAGTGTTTCCCAACCACTGTGCCATGGCACATAGGTGTGCTGTGCAAGCGATTTATAAGCAATCGCCGTGAGTAACGGGCAGAACATATACATTCTCTTCCACTAGAGGGCAGTACAACTGCCTGCTCTAATTAAATGGGTTGCCAACTGTTTTACCAACTGTAAAACAGAAGAAGAAGAAGAAATAAAATAATAGTCATGCTATGAGACAACGCAGTAATAGATAAATATTTGAAAAGAAAAAGTAGTCGATCTGACCTGAGTCCTGGAGAAAAAAAGCAAAAAAAAGGTATACTGGGTACAAACCGAACCAATTCCACTATACCTGGTGCGCAGGGAAAAATTATCAAAATGCTTTTTGTGACATTTTTGTTTGATGGTGTGCCGTGTGATTTTTCTAATGTGAAATATGTGCCATGGCTCCAACAGGTTGGGAAACACTGCCTTAGATTACTATGACCTGGATGACTGAGAACCTTCACAGGCATGTGAATGCATATACAGATATATATATATTATACTGAACACAATATAATTATATAGGTCTGTATTTTGTATGACAATACACAAATGGGCCACACTGGTTTTTATAAAAACTGTTTTCATGTGGTTCAAGCAATAAAATTACGATGAGAACATCACCAAAGCTAGTTACAGCACTAACAAAGGGGACAGCTAGTAACTTGAAAATGAAAACAATGAAAAATAAAGCACCAAAAGACAGAAAAAATACATTTTCTCAACATCTTAATTCAAATCCTCAAAAAAGTTTTCTGTTGTCAAGTGATGATACAAGGGATGCCCCATTTTATCCTCTTTAGAGTGAACTTTTTGTGACAGCGACTACAACATCTCTGATAGTAAAATTGGACTTATTATTTTAATAAATTGTATTTTTATTCATTATTAACTATTATTATAATAGATTACAATTAAAGCCCTATATATATAATGCAATACTTAGTGGGATCATCTGTTTTCTGACACTTTAAGTACAATCTGCCAATAATACTTGGAACTCATCACTTGTGATGTCATTTCATTTTGTACTAGAATACTTTTTTAATGGCTCTGTTTGTGTTTGTTACCTATAAAAGGTTCTTTTTTCTAGTGCACAGAGTTTTGAAAAACTTGTTTTGCGGGTCTTTACGATATCCTCGCCACAACAATTCCTGAAACGCTGTAGGAGAAGCAGATTGACAAATCCATTGTAGGAAACACTTTTATGATTAAAAATAACACAATGGCACATATAAATAGCCAACTGGGATTACAAATGGCCTCAGTCGGACTCTTCAGTGTAAAAGCAGGGTTTTTATTCTAACGTCTCTGTATTGTGTTGAATCAAGCTAACAAAAAAAAACCTCCACAAAGAAACACTTGTTCATTACAATGGTTTTGTGAACAAACACAATATAGAGGAGATAATCATACTGCAGAAGATGTTTCATTGAAGAATAATATACCATCTACCAATATACTCGTGTCAGTATCAGGACCGCTATTGTGGTTCAGAAATTATATCTGGAGCTTCTGGGTGGCTCCAGAGATTAGGCCACATTGTGTTGCAGTGACACCACTGATATGAGCAAGGCTTACATTTCATATTGGAGCCAGCATTATCTTTCATTTTTTGTGTCACTTGCTGGGAAGAAACTAATGCAAACTGATCAAAACAAAATAAAAATTCTCATCTTATTGAATAAATAAATAAGAAGCTCTCCTGAATAGTTACTCATGCTGTCTCAAGCCCTGCAGGGCACACATTTTGAACTTCCACACCAACTGTGGAGTGGTCCCTGTAGGTATTAAATATTGATAATGGTGGTGTGCATATGTGCATAGGAATACAGTATGCGTATCACCACCAGGGATGCTTTAGAATTTTGGAAGCGTGGAGATAAGAATGTGGGCAAATAAACAGTGTAAGTTCTTTTTATTCTTAATTCATTTACTTTCAACAAATCCCTTTACTCAGCTGTAACCCTGTAGCTCTAGCCCACTATCGTTATTAAATAAAGAATCTTAGACAGTGCTTACTGGTCAACTTTATTCTGTCAGTACTGGTGATCGGGATCACCCACCAAATCTTTTATATGGACTCAAGGCGAGTGCATCTACTGCCTTCTTTCTAATTCAGTATTGATAAAGAAATGCAAATGGGCGCAAAGCAAAAGGTGAACTGAGACTGTCCAAGAGACGGGCTCGGGATAGTGAAAGGAACTACTTGTGAGAAAGTTCATCTCAACATAATATTACACTGAACCATTTTCAATCAAAATCAAGCATGGCATAGATCAGGCAGGCCATGAAGTCGAGCCCAAATACAGTCCCTGTAGTGCAAACAATTGTTGTGCATCTGCAAGCCACTTTGGACCCCCCCACCAAACTTCCCCAAATCATGTCATGTCACCACTGACACATATTCTGTCTTCCTCTCACTGCCTCCAGCTTTCTGAATCAAGGCTGCTTTTGTCATCCACAGCTCTGTCATTGCACACATTCACACTGTCAAATATAAATACTGCAAGATGGAAACATCTAACTGTAGTTGTGCCAACAAAATAAAACTTTATAGATTTGCTTCCAAGAAGGTTTGTAAAATGAACTAATTTGTCAATTTATATATACACAAAGTTAAAAGACATCCAACAACAGTACAACAGTGCAAATTTGGACTGTTGTAATTTTCAGTTTGTTTTAAATTGCCTCAGAGAGATGTTGGTTTAACGTGATCGTTTTGGAGGCTGTTAAATTGACTTCATTTTAGTGATTTTTAAAAATTTTGTCCACCCTCTTTGTATCAATGTGGTTTGGTTTAGAAGTAACAGAAACAACTTTTTAAAGGTGTAGTATAACTCAACTTTAATGTTTAATTTAATACTATAACTTTGGATTATCACCAACACAGAAAAACATCAGGAAATCACAAGGCAGACGGGCCACAGGATACGCTGGGCCTGACCTCGGTCTAAAAGCATTCAGTGTTACTGCTGAAGACACACAAAAAAATCCTCCCTTCTTGGTACTCCACTGTGGTAGCAGCAGTGTTTGTAGGCCATACAAATGCTGTATGAGCAAGCATCAATGTCGAGCTGAATACTTTGCAGCATTGTGCTAGTTCTACCTCAGAGGCATCTCAACTGAACGGAAGACAAACTGCTGTGCAGTATCTTGGAGTCCAGTAAGTCATTTTTTCTTCCACTGACCTGTAGCTACATCTCCACACCTCAATGCATTTTATAGTGGTGCTATTGTCCACTTCCGTGTCCAGGCTTATACAGAAACACTGTATTTGCTCCATGCCTTTCTTTTACATCCTTTGATCACTGACCATTTTGTAGTGGACTTTTTAAATCTCTTCTTCAAACGGGCAGAACTGCAGAGCACGCAGCACTGTCATGTCTTTTGGTTTTGGGGGGTATTGTATGCTAAATAAGTACTCACAAGTTGAGTCAGGTATGATGGAATTCAGCAGCTTCTGTAGGATACTCTCTCTCACTCCCTCTGTGTGTGTGTGTGTGTGTGTGTGTGTGTGTGTGTGTGTGTGTGTCTGTCTTTCTTTAATGTTTCTTTGATGTTTCAATGAAAACGGGTCCCAGCCTTGAGCGTCCTGGTCCCAGTGCTGCATTTCTGCATTCGTATGCACTTCCTCAGCATGATGACATTTTTTTTAAGTAAAGAAGGAGAAGAAGTAGGATTGCTTGCTTGTGAATTCCTTCATAGTTGGACATATTCCATTTTAAGATGTGTTTCAAGCAATCTTCTAATACTGGGTTTGTGTGACTCGACTTACCTACTGGATTTATATCATGCTGAAACTCGGGCAGGTCATACATAGGTTTCAAGTCTTGTGGGATCTTTTGCAGTGTGCTTTTGGATCATTATCATGCTGGAACATTCCTCTACCTTAAAACTTCTAGAAATTGGAATTTATTTTGTCAGCCAGTATTTTTGGTATATCCACATGCATTCATGGTGATATCAATAAATGTCATCTCTACAACATCATTTGCACTCTGTTACGCCGCCCCACCACCCCCCACCATGGTGGAGGCAAAGGCAGGAAGGAGACAGCAACACCGGACAACCACAATCACTGAAGGAAACAGGAGGACAACAGGAAAGTTAACAGGAAAGTTAAGAATTAGGCAGGATTTATCAGTTGCTTGCCTTGATAGTCAAACTTAACAAAAGCAAAAGGTGGGGGAGGAGGACTGGGCGGTTAAGCCAAATCAAAGAAATTAATAAAACAAAAAGGAGGTGGATAGCCTCCAGGGCCTAACTAAAACAAAAATGCAAAACAAAAGGCCTACCTAGCTACTCGACAAAAGGTCAGTAAAAACATACAAATGTGGCATCAACCGCATAACCTAGTGTGTCTAACAGTTTAAACTCTGCAGCCAGTGTATAGGGTACCCCAGCTTACCTGCCCAGCCTCCCACCACACACTCTCAAAATACACAGAAGCCTTCACACAAATGTTTGTCATAAGACAGAAGGCAGCAGCGACCAGCTGGCCAGGGAGCTGCTCATTTGTAGTGATCCCCGGAGAGTGATTGGCCAACTGTGCCCAGAACAGCCAATAGACACATGCCAACCAACTTTGAACTGGCCAATAGGTGGAGGCTTGACACCTGAAAGATAAAAAGAACACAAAAGCAAAGCCACATCTCTTGGCACGTAACACACTCATCCAGCCTCGTGTCATTACACTCCTACCGCTCACTTCACTTTTCTTCACAAAAATAACTATTACTCTTTGTAACTATCACTCTCTGTAGAGTCTTTAGTGGTACTGTGACTCAGTCTTTACCTCCTGAATCAGTGACCTCCTGGTCCATTGGTTATATGGTATGATCAATGACAAATCGCCGTCTTCCATGTAAAGTATGCACAGAGCCGACTGCTGTCACCTGCTAGCATCCAATGCAATTGCAAGGAGGGTATTTTGTTTTGTGATCTTTGTGAAGTCTCCCAATCATATTTTTCAGTTCCTTTGGAAAATAGGCAAAGACCATAGGTCCAGAACTGAGACATTTCTAGTATTCAGAGGCCATTTTATAACTATGTGTATGTTATTTTCAGTTTAGTCTTCTTAAAGTGTATTTGAAATGTCCATGTCCCAAATATCCTACTTGTCAGCTTAGGAATATTCTTTTTATTGAGGTAAAAAAAAATCATTAGAGCAATTAACATGCAAACAGGTCTACTCACTTCTGTACATAGAGAAATACAAGTTACAGCAAACAATACAAGCAAAAAATAACTCTTGTCCAGTAAAATGGAAGCATTCAGACATAAACAATTTTATCTGGATGGCTACTTCTTCTCTAATATGACCAACCACTAAACAGAAATCGCCAAAATAAGCCAGATGAAAACAGCAGTGATTAAGTCAGTGAGCAGCTTGCCCCACATTTGTGCAATACCTCATTTCGCTGTATCAGTGCAGTGGATGGGAAGAGTGTGAAGTTTCTGAGCCACAACCAGACTTCTGGCTCACCACAATACTTCAGACAGACTGCCAGACTGTAAAACCTATTTGATGTTAAACTACTGGTTACATGATGGGTTTATACAGTAATAAAAAGATTTGCATAATGCTAACCCTTTAGCCTTCTCGTATGGGGGATGAAATTTCACCTTGCCATTAAAATTAGTATCAGCTGCCAACAGAAAAGAATCCATTATGCCTTTACTACATTTTGCCTTCATTGGTTCATTAGCAGTTAATAGGTGGTCCGCATTTTTAATGATTATTAGATTACGATTATTAACATTTTATGCATCAGGAGGACACAAGATGTCCTGTATCTGTTATCTGGTAGCTATCAGACATCATACACACACACACACACACACACACACGCACACACACACACACACACACACACACACACACACACACACACACAGACATATTCAAAAATGTGCAATTTATATGAAATGATTAGAAGACAGTGAACATTAGCATTCAGTAGGTTTTAATTCTGTTCTGTCCCATCCCATTCCAACACACACATTTACACATGAAGACACACACTGAGTGGTAGCCGACACAGAGATAGCAACCTGCTGAGAACACACATAATTTATTAGCAGGAATCTAATCACAGACTCAAATGAGTTCCAATGGAACTCATTAAGACGGCTGATGAAGATGGGCCCAGACAATAAGAGAGCATGTGATGAAGAGAGAGAGAGAGAGAGAGAGAGAGAGAGAGAGAGAGAGAGAGAGAGAGCGAGAGATAGATAGATAGATAGATAGATAGATAGATAGACAGATTTTTTTCTGTACTTTGTTCTGTAATCTAACATGTGAGCTGACAGGAAAAAAGGCTTTGCTTTGTCTTGAAACTTCCTGTTTTCTCTTTTTAAAGTGCAGTAAGAAGAAAATGTTATTTTGAGGAAAATTTTGTTTGATTTTCTTTCAGCTGCAGCAGGTAATGGTCCAAGTGTGTGTGACCTGGAGACTCTGCAGGAAGTGTAATTTTCTGGAAGTCAATGCAGAGTGATGTCATAAAGTAAATACACATATTCAAATGGTGTGACTCTTGAGTTTGCAAGCATAAAAGCTCGTGTATTCATAATTACGAGCAAGCGGGAGACTGATCAACATGCTTTCTGTCGCCGCGATGCAACATCTGCTCACACGGTGTCAGCTGCTTTGTGAAAAAGCAGACTGCAGAGCCCTCCTGGCAGTGTTATTTTCCAAGTCATCTAAGGATAAAATGATTTAGAAAAAACATTCATTGCATCTACTATAAGCAATGAAGTTATTTCCTCTCAAACATCTACACCTGAAGGCAGCAGAGTCTTATTATGCGCACACCAGCCCAGCAGGGAGTCCACCTCATATAGCAGCGCACACACACACACACACACACACACACCCTTCCACCTTTCACCACCAGCAGTGTAAATTGAGGGACGCGGTAATCAGTGGTGTGACTCGGTTGGTAAGTGACGGCATCGATTGTCTGGGATTGAAGAGTCAGTCTTAATACTAGCTGGTTTCAGGAGTGGAGTAGTGTCAGGGTGGGGGACGCCAGAGAGACAAGAGAGCCTTTTGTAACGAAGATGGATGGACAAGACGGATGGAGGGAAAACTGCTCTCCACTCTCATTTGGAAACAACCCGTTTCAGTCAAAAGACACCATGGTTTAGAGACTTGTGATTTAACTGTTGAGTCCCTAGCCGAGGCTAGAATTAAAGTTTGAAAAGTGTTGTACCTTTACAATGGAACTGAGCTCAAAGGTTTTCAGGGTGTTGTGCCCTTGAGGGAGCTCAGTAGTTTTCCAGTTTGGGGATTATAAAGCAAAATAAATCAAATGCAATGGCTTATTTCAGATACAAAGTAAGATGAAGTACATGGCTTCCTAGATCTTAATTTCTAAATGTGCATGACGACAAACATAGGCACACAAAAAAGACCTGAGTGTAGAATAGTTTTTGATCTTGCTTGATACAAAAAAGTAGCTGCAGTGCATTTGTAATAAAATTAACCAGTAGCACAAAAGAACACAGTTTTACTCTAATTATTCGAAATGCATCCTTCAATTTGTGGTCATTCAGTTAGTGTTTATTGGATTAGTCTGTATTTATGAAACAGCAATGGTAGTCAGAGAGGGATTAGCACCAAATGTGGAAGGTAATCTGCCATATACAGTGCTATTTTAGTATTGGGGGGAGCATGCGACATGCATGATAATCTATGCGGATATCTTAACATTACACAAAACTAGAGTAGCAGAAAAACATGCCCGTCTTGTCTCAGCCTTCCATCAGATTTTCAAGACACTTTGTCATTGCTTTTCAGCCCTGCGGGTGGTCTTTGTTTGTCCTTAAAGCTTGGGTCCTCTACCAGAAGCCTGGGAGCTTAGGGTCTTGCACTGTATCTTAGCTGTTCCTAGAACTCACTCTTCTGTGGTCAAACAGTTGAAAGAGGGGAAAGATGATCAAGACGGCAGGGGTAAAGTTGCCAGAAAGCTGAATATCACATCTGCAAAACAGCGACACGTACCTGGATATCTGGCAGGCAAGCAGCAAATGTGGCAAAGATGAACATACTTACAGAAGACAAGAAAGGTTCTGAGAAGCCAGCTAAATGGTAGGAATAAGATCCAAGCCCTAAATACAAAGGTCCTACCGGTTATATAATACCCAGCTGAAATAATAAGCTGACCACAGGAGGAGTTGGATGTCACTGGTGTCAAGACACAAAACCTCCTCACAATACACGATGGTCTTCACCCAAGGTCCAGCACCCTGAAGCTCTATGAGCAATGGAAGGAGGTTGGGTTAGGACATGACAGAGTCCCACAATGCAGGATGAAACACAGAGCATCCATGAATACATCAGGAAGATGTCCCACTGAGATGAGCTGCTCAAAAAATGCCTCAGGCAGCTGAAGACAGATGGTGATGATGACTAGGAGGAGGAGCTATCATGGACAACCAAACCAGTACATGGGATGTAGCACTGACAGAAAGAGCTGACATCGAGAAATCCTAACAGTTGCTAGAAAATTCCAGCACTAAAGAACACAGAGGGTCTGATCATGGGAGCATAACAGGCCCTAAGGACCAGATTCATAGAGGCAGCATTGTACCCCAGCCAACATGACCCAAGATGCAGACTGTATAGAGACAATCCAACAGGATGTACTCTGTGACAGTGTATATTGAAATGAACAACAAAACGGATGGAATAGTGTAGAGGAACATCTGCCCCACATATGGACTAGAAGCCAACAAGTCTCAATGGGAGACACCACCAAAGGTGCTTGAGAACAACAGGGCTAAGGTCCTCTGGGACTTTAGCTTCCACATAGACATCCAGCTGCTGACCAATCAACCACACTTAGTGCTGGTTTACAAGGAGCAGAAGACTGCAGTTGTGATCGATGTGGGAATCCCAACAGACAGAAACATCAGAAAGAAGGAACAATAAAAATACAGAAGTACCAAAGACGGAAGGAACAACTGGATCCAGATGTGGAAGAGAAGATGTCCAAAGTGTACCCAGAGGTAATAGGTCCCAGTAGTAATTAGAAGCCGTAACCTTCAAACTGGAAGAGCAGTTCCAACAGATTCCAGACGCAACATCAGTGATCTCTGCAGAAGAGTGCAGTCCGGGAACAGCTAACATACTGAACCCTCAAACTCCCAGGTCTCTGGTGGAGGACTTGAAGACTTGAGCTTAAAGATTTCACACACACCACCCCCCCAGGCGGTGAGAGGGAGATTTTTGAGAGAGAAAGACAGCGAGAGGGAGACAAATCTCTTCATTTATTCATTTATACTGTTTTAGCAATTAACTAACTATACCAAATATGTATGTGTAAACTGAGTGTTTTTGTGGACTTTCAGAGACATAGTGTCTTTCACATTTACCTCTTAAAAACACTAATTATAATTTTGTCAATCCAACTGCAGACTTGTTTGTGTCTCTATGTTCACGGGTGTCTCAGGAGTGCTGGCTGCCAAGCTGCATTCAGTCATTTCACACTCCACAAGTCTCCTGGGGGTATACTGGGGAAACAAACACACACAGTACATTCATACAAATGAAAACCTGAGATTTTATCATAGGCGCTGTCACAAACTGGGACTTGCCAGTAAGTCAACTACACACAGATAATTATCACGTTGTTTCTTTGTGCATTCTGTATTCAGAAAGAAATGCCCACCCAGCATTCAGCACTAACAAATAGAAATAGATCTTATTCCATTCCCTCTCTTCTTGGCTAAAAAGTTGAAATTATATTGCGGATTGATAATAGCAGCTTACCCTTAGCTACATGTTGATGCAGTATTACATTTTTTGACAATATAATGATATTTTTTGAATTAGACAAGAAGAAGAAATCCCCCAAACATTTTTCTACTCCTAAAACTTTGTGAAAGCATTAAATAACTAGGAGCAAAACCAACATTCACCAAAAGTCAAGCAAAAAGTACATGACTTCTTTGAGAGGGGCCATCTCCAAATTAGGATCTGAGACAAAAATTCGACCTCAAAATAGCTACCTGTCGTGCACAGCAGGCATGCTTTAATCTAAGTTGGCTAATTTGTTTTTTTCTTCTAGCAAGGTGGAAAAGAGTTCAGGCGCTGCTGAGAAGCCTTTCATGCCCAAGTGCTTAAATTAGAAGAGATCCATTTTATTTATAGAGACCCGTTTAGTGTAAATGTTAGATGTGCTCGGTTTGATTGGGTTTAATTAGAATGCAGACATTTGGTCTAGAGGAGGTTTTGGTGGGGTAGGAGGGATGGAGGCTGCTACCTTGGGTTATATAGTGAAGCGTAATGTGGGATAGCAGCAGTTTGAGGTATTTCTGCCACTGCAGAAAAATCTCTGCCCAGTACTGTAGTTGTGAGGCACTTTCAGTTTAATTTACAGTACAAGTGTGTCTTTTATTTGCCCGTGTGTTTTTCAAGGTGGGGTAAAAGTTAATCCAGATTGTTTGAAGAACCAGAGATCACTCAGCAGATATTAGCAGTATTAGATTAATGGAAGCATTCCTCGTTAAAGAAGACAGAGCCAACCGGGTGAATTTATCCAAATCAATTCACTATTCTTTTAACTAGTAGCTACTGTAGCAGTACATACATCTTAATCATACATAATTGATAAAGATTTCCATTTAGGCAGCAATTTTACATGTTTTTCCATATAAAAATTATTTGGCTTTGAAAGTATGTACAAAAGCTTTTCTGTTTTATTTTCTTGATTATCACACATGTTGCATTTTACAGCTCAGTTACTTGTTAAACTGAAATTATCTGTAACCCCCAAAGGCCATTTGGAGAAGTACCACCCAGTAAGTCAAATCTGATTTGGTGGTCAGTCGTGGCTTACAGTAGATGTTGGTACAGTTTGTTACCGACCTACTCCAGTGTTGGCAGTTTGATTCCCGTTAAACTGGCAGTCAAGACTGAATTACAGTTAAAACTGATAACAACAGTAACCTCAAAGTGCTTTGTACTGCAACATAAAGACCCTATAATATTAGAGAGCAAATTCCAACAGTCACTTAATGACTTGCACTATTGGGTTAGCATGACACCAAAAGGTCTTTAGCGAGCACAAGGGTTTTAAATTCCTTTCCTGATTTTATAGAGGCCCAAAGAAGAGAAGCCAGTTACAAGAAAAATGACTTTTCTTCATAGTCCTTCCTAGCAATCAGTGTTTTGGACCATCTCAAGGTTTTTCAGGGGACTTTTAGAACAACCTGATGAAAATGAATTGCAGTCATGCAGAAGTAATGAATGCACAAACTCACTTTTTAGCATAGAAACAGGATGTTCCATTATTTTACCTAGATATTAGATACTGAATGAATGAAGATTATTGAATGAAGGACATGTCCCAGTCAAAAATGACTCCAGGAGTCCTCACATTATTACCGGAGAAACATATCAAGGTGTGTTTCTGAGATTTTTAGTGCCAAACGCAGTAACCGTAAGTCTGTCTAAATTTTAGAGGTTGCCCAGGCCTGCCTGTAATTTAGCTAATCGATTTGTGTCATCCGAGGTATGCTAACCAGCAGTTCAGTTGTTAACAATTAGCTAGCTAAGTATTCTAACAAACCTCTGTCCTCCACACATATGATCCACTATTTAACTATTTAGATCACAATAAAGTGCTAATCTGGCTGCATGTCATCACTCTAAATTTTCCTTGGGAATGTACAAAATGTCTACATGTTATCCTTCTCTTTCCATCGTGCTCTTTATCTTTGTTGCTGTCATATCGGTCAGCCCCCTATCTCTCTCACTCTCTCCCTCATTTTCATTTCTCTTTCTCTTTGTACAGCAATGGAAAAAGTGATTAGCACACTTAAACGGCATGAGAGACACCCAGAGCCTCTGGGTGAATTGTTCCGCCATAATTTCTTTGTTAATTGCTTCTCTGGGGAGGCATGAGAGTAAAAGAAGCCCACGGGTAACTAAGTCTGCCACACTTACACACTGGCCTGCTTTTGGGAGACAGTCATCTCCGCTCCACGTAACGCTCCTCCCCCTGCCTATTAACTTGTTCCTCCCTCCCTCCCTCCCTCTTTTTTTGTTTTGGAAACCTGCCTGGGATTCCCATTAGCCTTGCCACCACTTTTCCATTTTCATCTTTCCTCACGTGCACGTTATACATCTGTTTCAAATCTTTTCTTGCTTTAAAATACTCCCTTATCTCATTTCTACACTACAGTGATTTTTTTTTTGCCCTACTACTTTACACTGTCTTCCACCTTCCTTCCTGCTTTGTTATTCCCACCGTCTTTACCATCACATCCCACCTTGACAGCGAAATGTACATTAAAGCCTGCCCGCATCCTCTCGTCTCTGATTTATAGTACTTGATAGATAAAGTATCTATAGGCACACGGGACAGCCATCAGGAAGAAAATGAAATGCCATGAGGTGGCAGGCATCATTTCTGTTTCTGGCCTGCGGTGAATGATGTACCTTGTTGCCCAGACTGAGGGCAAATGGAAGTTTTAAAAATGAAAACCACTTGCTTTATGTGATCCTACTTTGATGTGTCTACTAAAATGCTTGTAGCTCTGTTTAAAATGATACACTATGCTATGTAAGTCACTAGCACTAAGCTTGAAAATATATTGTGAGTTGAAAATGTGTACATCAAACTTCCTCAGTCAAGTATGCTACACTTTAAAACACATGTGTGGGATTTTGTGAATTGAGTAGCTGGTTCAGTTTCAGCAGAGGTTGAGGTCAGGTTGTCTTGTTCTTCAGCTTTTATTCCATGTCGTCTTTTGTTACTCTTTTTTTACAACCCTCTGTACACAAGCACTGCAATGAAGCTTTTTCCTCGATATTGCACTTGATAACTTTGGTTGGAAAAATGTAACTGATTTCAAACTGGAAAGCTACTGTTCACATTACAGGTCATTCTTGTTGCTTACAATATCTTAAAAATAAACAAAAAAGTAGTCACCAACACTTCTTATAATCGTGAGTTGGACAAAGTCTTTGACCAGAATGTGTCTCAAAACTCATACACAAAGCTGTATCATATCTACAGTATGTATATCTAAGATTAGCTCATAAAAGACATAAAATAACAAGGAAGACGTTTGGGTAGATGGATGGGTCAAAGAGATGCATGACCTTGATAGGCAAGATCACTGTTACAATGTTTGAAAAACGTATATTTCAGATTTTTTTTTTTTTTTTTAATTTCTGCTGACTTAAGAGGAGTGTCAGCTTCAAAGTTTTCTGCATTATGTATGCACACATTTCCATGCAGTTAAATAAAAGGGCTCTTCTGTCATGTACTGAGGAAATGCAGAAAGTGATCCTACCTCTGGAAGGTGCGCAGGTATATGTGGACATTTTCCAGGCATTGCTTGGATCAGTAGGTAGGAATGAGTCTAAAATTCTTTGAGGACCTTAATGGAAGACTTCCAGGTGCTTGGAATATGTAGTAACAGTCTTGACTAAACTGAGCTGGATTTTTTAAATAGCTTTCAAATGGAGCACTTGTACATTTGTGAATGACCAAGCAGTTTTTAAAGATACTTTTCACCATTCATCGAGGGACAGAGTGATAAATTCTTTTTCATTCTGTGAAATGACTAAAACGCAAGTTCCATAAATTTCTTAATATGCAGGTACAGTATACATTGGATGCGATTTCAAGGGTCAGTATGGACAGTTGTTGAGGGAAAAATACTTGAGGTCCTGAGAGCTTTAAATCCAATCATTATTACAGGGGTTAGGGAATCAGTAGGAACTGGCAATTGTAGTACCGCTAAAATGACCTTCCATTTAGAAACACTGCTTCTGCACCTTCAACTAAGGCAATTACCCTGCAAGAGCTCTGACCAATGGCAGGAGATGGCAGGCAGTTATTGTGGGCTCCCACCTGTGAATAAGTGTGAATAGAAAGGCAGCTGAAAAACAGCAAGGGCGCTCAGTCAAACTTCCACATGCAGATGAAAGGTTAAATCGGAAGAGTTTTCCAGAGTGTCTTATTCTCTAAAGATCTCTTCAGCATTTAGCAAGAGTGGGTGGCATGGAGATTCTTTGTGACGGTGTTTGGCATTAGTCAATTTTCACACTTTAAAAGATCAGGAACAAAAAGAGTAACCCATGGGGTTAAAGGACAGCAGCTCGCTCCCACTGGTGCACATGCCCGAGAATAAGTTGTCAGAACTCCTAGCTCTAGCATTTATAAAGAATGCGTGTAATCTAAATGGCAGGGTTGCTGTGGCGATAACCTTCCCTGGTTTGCGTCTTTACAAAGTAAATTTTAATATGTTCAAATCAGACACCTTTTAATTATCCAGGTATGTACACAGCAAATAGGTGACCTTTGGTGAGTGTTACTGTTGTTTAGTTAGATGGCTGTGACCTTTACTGGCAACAGAGGGAGAGGGACTCTGTGCATGGATGCTGAGGGGAGGTTTAAGAAAAAAAATCACACATTCAGTTTTAAGTAATGAGATTCTGTTTAATAAACATTTTCACAAAGGACAAAAAGCACATATCATCATTCAGTGGTTTACGCTCCCACCTAGACCAAAAACCATTTGCATATATTAATTCAAACTACATGTGTGACTTCAGGTATACAGTAACAGCTTTTGGGAAGAAATTATGTGGAAAGACCCAACTTTTCTCACAAAAAAACATTCTCACAAAACATTTTTCCATAAATAACTGGAACTAAATACAGACTGACTCTGAAGGTTTGTCAGTTGGACCAATCAGGCAGAAGTAATGAGACTGATCCTGGCACCATAATGATAATAAATTATTTTTGAAAGGTATCCAATTCGTACACTATAACTGTCTCTTGACCCTGTTTACTTAAGCACAGCATGAAAATTTACATTAGAACCCCGCAATGATGTTGCTGTCTATGTGAAGTTTCTCTGGTGGAAGTTGGAAAGGCACCAAAGCTGAGCTCAATAAAGAGCTCGGCATATTGAGATTACACTATCCAGTATGAGCAAACATATTGGTCCCTCTAAACATTACACCTGCAGGAGCTTTCATGAAATCCGGGTGTAAATCCATAGACATTAATACAGTGGCTTGCAAAAGTATTCGGCCCCCTTGAACTTTTCCACATTTTGTCACATTACAGCCACAAACATGAATCAATTTTATTGGAATTCCACGTGAAAGACCAATACAAAGTGGTGTACACGTGAGAAGTGGAACGAAAATCATACATGATTCCAAACATTTTTTACAAATAAATAACTGAAAAGTGGGGTGTGCGTAATTATTCAGCCCCCTGAGTCAATACTTTGTAGAACCACCTTTTGCTGCAATTACAGCTGCCAGTCTTTTAGGGTATGTCTCTACCAGCTTTGCACATCTACAGACTGAAATCCTTGCCCATTCTTCTTTGCAAAACAGCTCCAGCTCAGTCAGATTAGATGGACAGCGTTTGTGAACAGCAGTTTTTAGATCTTGCCACAGATTCTCGATTGGATTTAGATCTGGACTTTGACTGGGCCATTCTAACACATGGATATGTTTTGTTTTAAACCGTTCCATTGTTGCCCTGGCTTTATGTTTAGGGTCGTTGTCCTGCTGGAAGGTGAACCTCCGCCTGAGTCTCAAGTCTTTTGCAGACTCCAAGAGGTTTTCTTCCAAGATTGCCCTGTATTTGGCTCCATCCATCTTCCCATCAACTCTGACCAGCTTCCCTATCCCTGCTGAAGAGAAGCACCCCCAGAGCATGATGCTGCCACCACCATATGTGACAGTGGGGATGGTGTGTTCAGAGTGATGTGCAGTCTTAGTTTTCCGCCACACATAGCGTTTTGCATTTTGGCCAAAAGTTCCATTTTTTGGTCTCATCTGACCAGAGCACCTTCTTCCACATGTTTGCTGTGTCCCCACATGGCTTGTGGCAAACTGCAAACGGGACTTCTTATGGTTTTCTGTTAACAATGGCTTTCTTCTTGCCACTCTCCCATAAAGGCCAACTTTGTGCAGTGCACGACTAATAGTTGTCCTATGGACAGATTCCCCCACCTGAGCTGTAGATCTCTGCAGCTCGTCCAGAGTCACCATGGGCCTCTTGGCTGCATTTCTGATCAGAGCTCTCCTTGTTCGGCCTGTGAGTTTAGGTGGACGGCCTTGTCTTGGTAGGTTTACAGTTGTGCCATACTCCTTCCATTTCTGAATGATGGCTTGAACAGTGCTCCGTGGGATGTTCAAGGCTTGGGAAATCTTTTGTGGCCTAAGTCTGCTTTAAATTTCTCAATAACTTTATCCCTGACCTGCCTGGTGTGTTCTTTGGACTTCATGGTGTTGTTGCTCCTAATATTCTCTTACACAACCTCTGAGGCCGTCACAGGGCAGTTGTGGAGCTGTTTTGCAAAGAAGAATGGGCAAGGATTTCAGTCTGTAGATGTGCAAAGCTGGTAGAGACATACCCTAAAAGACTGGCAGCTGTTAATTGCAGCAAAAGGTGGTTCTACAAAGTATTGACTCAGGGGGCTGAATAATTACGCACGCCCCACTTTGCAGTTATTTATTTGTAAAAAATGTTTGGAATCATGTATGATTTTCGTTCCACTTCTCACGTGTACACCACTTTGTATTGGTCTTTCACGTGGAATTCCAATAACATTGATTCATGTTTGTGGCTGTAATGTGACAAAATGTGGTAAAGTTCAAGGGGGCCGAATACTTTTGCAAGCCACTGTATGTAGTTGGTCTCTCCTTTGCAGTTATAGGAACGTGTGCTCTTCTGAGAAAGCTTTTTACAAGATTTTGAAGAGTTTCTATGGGATTTTCTGTCCATTCAACTAGAAAAGCATTTGTGAGGTCAGACACTGATGTTCTCCCTTCTAGTTCTTCCCAAAGGTGTTCGAAGGGGTTGAGGTCAGAGCTCTCTGTGGGCCAGTCAAGTTCTTTCACACCAAACTCATACAACCATGCCTTTATGGGCATTGCTTTGTGCACAGGGGCACAGTCAGGCTTTCCCCAAACAGTTCCCACAGAGCTGGAAGAATATAAATGTCAAAATGTCTGGGCATGAGCTAAAGTCTTAAGATTTCCCTTAAGTGGAACTAAGAGGCCCAGGCCAATCCCAGAAAAACAACATCACAGCATTATCGCTCCTCCACCAAACTTTACAGTTAGCACAGTGCAATCAGACAGGTACTGTTCTCCTGGTAGCTGCCAAACCCATACTCATCCATCAGACTGGCAGATGGAGAAACGTGGTACTTTTTTGTCCATGTACTGTACAACACACTAAACCACCCACACGGCATGTGATGCAATGATTATACAACACTAAATGTTAAAATCTCGCAGAAACCATAAAGTCATGACTCTCTCTGAGGGATCCGTGAAAACCGCTGCACAAGCTTGTACTATTCCTGAACCTGCTGCAATTCTTTGGCTGTCTTCATTTTGGTCCCGTCCCTGAATGACCCAAATAACAAAGCTTTTATCACTCTGCTGGTTAACCTTTGAGGCTGATGATCTCTCATACACCCAGAAGCTTATCTCTGAGCCCCAGAGGAGCAGCTTGATTCACACGTCCACTGAGAATTCATTACTGTGGGTGCAAACGACTACATATATACATACGCTAAGCGCTCAGAAGCTAATGTTTGTTGCAGACTTGAATTAAGAAGAGAACAGTGCTGTGCTATAATGAAGTTAGCTTTCTGCATACTGTATATGTGTATCAGTATTTTGGGAGCAGGAACTGTGGCCCCAGAACCAAAGCTACTTGTATGATCCCCTCTTAATTTGCATGATATGCCTCTGAGGTCCTCAAAAGAAAACAGAATATAATTATTTAAAAAATGTATTTATCCATTATGTTATATTTTTACATAATCAGCACATTTCCAACACAATAACATATTTGAATGCATAATGAGAGCCATTGTTATTGCTTATTTTTCTGCAGATTAAACACTCTATTTCTTCTTAAACGGCAGTTAAAGTTTGTTCAAAGCATGGATGCTTTTGCAAAGTACATTTTGAGCAGTACTCATTAACGATGCTATTTTCAGGAGAAAACGTTCATCAACAGTTAGGTTATGTCTTAATGTGCAGACAGAGATTTTGATTGGGATTAGTGGCTAGTGGCTCCTTACTCCATAGCTTGTCCTTCTACAGATTTAAGGATATTGAAATATTAGTGTGTTTTTATGTATAGGTGCACATTTGGCTGTCTGCATTCTTCATGCTCTGACTCCCTGGCCCAATACGATGTGAAAAATTAAAGAATGCAACCTTTAAACTGCCTAAAGTTCATTTCATCACTGCACCTAGACATTCAGACAGGACCAGAAATGATGGTGTGGCAGGACCTTGTCACCAATGGCCCTGCTTGCATCTGATGTTCACCTTTTTAATCTGAAGGTCTTGAAGAGGCACACACTCACACACACTGAAACAAAGACACGTAATCAGTTTATATGAATGCAAAAGTGCGTGTTTCCCAGACAAACGTGTATTTGCGTATGCAGGGTTTTCTTCTCTTTCTCTCTCGTACACATTCACCCTTACTCGCACATCCATTCCTCATCTTCAGATGTACACATAGGTGCACACACACATGCTCCGTTCCTCTGGGAGAGCGGAGTAAATCAGTGAGTGGATTTTCAGTGAGTCATAGTGACAGGACAGACAGGACAGATAGATGATGGGAAGGAGAAGAAGATGAAAACTGAAAATGGATTTTCGAAGTCCAAGCATGTACACCACCTCCTGCTTTCTGCCTTGTGCATGCATCTATGGGTGCATGGTGTGTGTAAGATCACTATGTGTCTATGTGTGTGTGTGTGCATGCTCTGAGAATGGCAGAAGTGCTGGCATGATAAGAGGAGATTGTAAGGAAGCATTACACACACCGTGTCGGTCAGCACACATATGTATATAGTGTATGGTGTATGTGTAAGACGGCACATAAGTATTTACCTAATTGAAAGTTGAGCATACAGTATGCACAGGAACACACATGTCACATACTTTTTCCCCTCTTTCTGTCTCTGTCGTGTTTTGTCTTCCTTGCTCACTCATTCTTCTCTCTCTCACACACAGTCACACAAGCTACAGGTGTCACAGGGCCCAGCCGACTCCGACAGGGCTCTGAAACTGTCTGTCAGCCAGCTCTTCTCCTTCTATACTGAACCACAATGACAGCTGCATCATTACTGCTATAGGAGGCTGTGTGTGGCTAAGCTCGAAGATATTCTCACGTGTGTGCTAGTGGGACTAGTTGTCAGGGTGTGTAGTCATTACCATGCTGATGTCCATCTGCTTCGCCCTACAAAGTGGAAAGTTTCTGACCAACTTCCCAAGATTTATAATAGAGCTCTCTCCTGCAAGGCTTTCATCTCTGCACAAACTTGAGTGTGTGTGATGGAGAGAGGGACAGAAAGAGAGAGACAATTGATTGGTGACTGACGGGAAAGAAATGTACGAGAAAGAGGACGAGCCCTCCAATGACAGTGAGGTGGATGGAAGATCATAAAAAGAACCAAGAACAGGAAGGCAAGAGACACAAAGTGCAGAAGAGAATAGGAATGAAAATGAGTCAAACTAATGATAGAGAGACAACAACAAATGACTATGGTTTGACAAAACGTTAGAAAAGAAAGATCGTGGCTGAAGTTGTGAGCTTGAGAAGGGTTCGAAATCATTCAGACAAAAGAATTGTATTGCTTTGAGGGCAGACAGATAGACCACTTGATAGACTTTTAAGGAACAGGTAGGATTTTCAGCTCTCTTGAAAATGGCAGAAATGGACAGACAATTCCAACACTGTGGAGCTGAAACCACTCTGTGCAGAGATACTTGAATGCAGAGACTGCCCTGCCCAAGCTAACAGCTCCATAGGTCATACGTGCAAGCTGTTATTGTGACGTAGAGTTACACTTTTAAGTTAAGCAATTTGTAGAAATTGTAAGAATAAGTGCATGGAAAATGTGCGCTGATGTCATCACCTCTGGGTTGCAGAAGCTACAATAGTAATAAAAAAAAACACAAAAAAACAACTGAGCTATCAAACATTTGTTTAAAGTTGTGAAAGGTCCTTTTTGTTTTTTACCAAACTTAACAAGAATAATTTGCTATAATAAAATATAATTAAAATTTTATTTGTTTTATAGCAAGAGAAAGACACTAGAATGTGATCATTTCCAACCCTAACCAGATAGTTTTTTGCACAAAAGCCTAACCAAGTCTTTGCGATGTTCATGTGCCAGTTCCACAGGCACTAATGCATCAGAGATGTAGGCTTCTGGACTGAGAACTGATAACAAGTCAGATGGGCCTTCTCTGCTTTATTCCTAGTTCTTTTATTTTAGTTCTTTAGACGAGCTGACATTTCACATTTTGATTCACCACAGGACAGTTTTCCACTTTGACTCGGTCCATTTTAAATCCAATGGCTCAGAAAAGAAAGAGTTGTTTTTGGCTCATGTTTGTATCTGGCTTTATTGATGATTATTGATTGATTTTCATACTTGTGCCTTCTACACAGTTTTCTCCAGATTCTCACAATGTTTTGATATTATGTATCGCAGATGATGAGACAGTTTTTTTGTGGATTGGTGAAGCTCCGCCCACCGTTAGGTCTGAGAAACTGCGTCTCTAAGATGCGGTTTTCATACCAATCATGTTACTGATCTGTTATCTGCAAAATGTTTCTCCAGACATTTTTTAAGTAACACTTGATTTTTCAAGCATTTTGTTGAATTTCTCTATTTTTTTGAGATGTGTTGCTGCAATGAAATTTAAAATGAGCTAACATGGTATTTTCTCACTTCATTGTGACTTATGGGCAAATTATTGCATTCTGTTCATTTATTTACATTTTACGCAATATTTTCAGCATAGGGCTCGTATATAGTCTGCTGCTGTTGCCCTTTAGATTTTTTTGAAGGTAAAGTTATTACTTTAAATGTATGTTTGAAATGTACGTGTATATGTTTGGTTGTGTGAAGTATTACGCTTGATCTTTGTCACTCTCAACACGTCAGCTTACTTGGTAGCTTGAGACAAATGACTGGCATGTTATGACAGCTGTTTACAGTAGCGAGCAGGCTTAATGCAGTGATATTTCACAGCTGCGGCACTTACCATAATACATCAGCCACGCTGTCATACTGCCTCTGAGTTGCAATTTCTTTTTCTTAGTGACCTTATCATAACACTAATATTTGAGGCAAAACTTAGATTTGTATAGAAAATGTTAAGGAATCGCAGGGCCTATGGGCTATGGGGCCTGTTATTATACTAGTACAACATATATATATTGTTGCTGTCAGTGTGCTGTTTTTTAAAAATCTGCACAGTTTTCTCAGTGTCCTGTTTTGGCCTTTCCTCATGTGGTCACAGAGGATGCAAACACAACACCAAAGGTTAAATGTTGTTTAACATGCCAGAATGAAATCCCACTTTCACATAGAGCCATTGATTCTAGGTCCTTCACGCAAGTTCAAAAATGAACTTGTTACAAAATAAATCAGTAGACAGCTTTGTCAACCAAATCAAATATTAATTATCATACTTTTTAAACTTTTTAGAAAACGATCAGCTTGCCTTTTTTTCTCAATTTTTGTTTTTCTTTGTGAGTGTCCAGGAAAATGAGTGACAGCACTACTGACACATCAACCTTCAGGAAATGCAGAAACAAATTGAGGCAGTTCATTCAGTGGCATCAGCTGTGTGTTTTGCATTTATTGCATAAATATATATTCTGAGACTCGCCACTACACTAAATGACTTGTCCGGGGTGGCTGTTGTGACAGACGGTTTCATGGCTTGTCAGTGTACGTTGGGTCAGTCGGCCAATTTCCTGACACGGAGCAGCTTAATACAGACAGGTCATCATCTCTCTCGCCCTCTCTGCTTGTTCTCTATCTGCTCCTCCATCACCCACATCAGTCTATTTCCTTTCATTTGTCCTGGCTCGCTTTCTCGCCATCGTGGCACATCCAAATAGTCTCCCTCTCCCCCTTACAATTTCTCGCCCTAAGCCTTCATTCCATCCATCTCTCTTTGGTAATGCATCGAAAGTGACTCTCCCCTCTCTCGCTTGCTCTCTCCCTGCCTCCCTCTCTCCTATGCATCTGTCCAGACTAGTGTGTCTAAAAGGCTCGCGGTGGTGTGCTGTGCCAAGGCGAGTGCACAGATTTGGATAACCGCTGTCTGGAGATATGTCTAAGATAACAGCTATAGTCACTCACTCCTGGTTTGCCTGCCAACCATGTGTGTATAAATGTGCATGTGCGTGCTCGAGATAACCCCAGAGGCTCTTGCTCCTGTTCCAGCCAACAGTAGTTTACAGCTGATAGTGACAGCCAGGAAATTTAACGCATCACAAAAGTGGACACCTTGAAAAGTCGATATACTGCACAGGGGAAAATATATAGAATTTGATAAAAGTTTGACTGCTAGTCAAGGGAAATACAGAAAATGAAAACAGATTACAGTATGTGATGAAACATGAAGGTACGTGGACTCCTCACAAACTGCCCAATACTGAGTTTCATCCTGTTTCTGCTAGCAGGGCGGCTGTTTGCTCGTTTTGATTCCCTAGCGTGGATGCAACAGCCTCTCATCGAATGGCAGTCCATGTTTATTCAGATGTTTTCGCTCCTCTGACCACCGTGGCTTTTAGTGCATCTCTACCTGGAATACCTCTTTTTCTATCTCATCTCACACATGCTCAGTTGGATTTCTGCCATGTGACTGGAGATACCACAGATATGAGCTGATTTGACTGTCAGTGCTAGTCATGTGGAATCAAGTACTAAAAACTTTCAAGGGCCAATTGAACCGAGTCGCCAGGATTTTTTCCCTCCAGTTTTCTCAAGAGGCCACCGAAACCCAGCATGCACTTCCATCATCCAGCTGTGTCGGCAAGTGGCGTGATAGATGCAGCTACTCCTCAAGTACACGGGTGATTACCAAATTAGGTGTGTGCTTACTAAGCTACCGCCAGATCCCAGGGTCCTCTCATCAAATTCATGCTCAACACCTGCCCTTTACAAACTCCAGCATTCCACTGAAGGCTAAAGACCGCGACAATGGGCGATCAAAGGGCTACAAATGTGTTGTGCAGACAAACAGGGGGCATATCTTGTTACTACAAGTGGCTGTGCAACAAATACCAGTGGTCTATTCAGTCATTCTCATGGAACAGTGATGGCCAGATTACCATCTGTATGACTTCCATATATGGGGTCTGATTTGTGCCGATATAATAAATTAAACGTAATAATTTTCAAAGAAATAATATAGTATGACAAAAATGTCTCCTGTGTAAACTATATATCCTTTACTCTGAGACTTTGTCTTTCAAAAGGCTTTCAGTAACATTCTAGCATAGAAACATGTCAACATCACAGTGCAACAATCGGAGTGGATGTCCAGCATATTAATCTTGTCTTTGCTTTGTCCTCAGATTTCTTTGCTTAAATTAATAATTGTGAGTGCTCAACATTAGTTTTTGAAACATTATGAAAATGCACAAAAATTACTCATCTGGTAGTCTAGTCCTGGCTTCTCATGGTAAAAGATCTCATGTAGCACTTTTTGACTAGTAGTTCTCCAAAAACTCCACACATGCTGGTTAGTGCTGCTTTGCACTTCCCTGCCATCAAGACACCAACTCTGGGATTTGTGGATAAGCTGTTGACTCATAGCTGCCCCTTACCACTACTTTATGTTTTCTTGTCATGTAATAACATAGAGTTTTAATTTAGATCAAGCCAGCTTAAATCTATAATGTCTGAATATGTCTGGATGAGCAAAGCCATCACTTCTGTCCATAGGTGGCAGGTAAAGAAACTTATTTCAGGCTTTTCCTTCCAAAAATGTGCATAACTGATCCTTTTATCTAGCTCAGATATCTGTTTTGTGAAGCCTATCGGTTGGTTTGGATTTATACTTATTAGCAACCTTAATTTTCATCAATTTTCTTTTATGAGCCTGACCAGTTGTTGCCTCCTGGCTCTGTGTGTCCTCTGCAGGGCATTGCAGTCATATATTTCATTAATGGGCCGGTGTACAGGATTTAGTGACATTTAGCAGTGAGGTTGCAGATTGATTCATAGTTGCAGGTGATTACACTAATGATGACTTAATTATGAATGCTATATTCCCATTCTGCTAATAGATCTGGCTAAATAAATGGCGGCTTCATTTCCAGTGGACAGGCCCACCCATGTCAATTCAGATATGAGTTTCAAGGAAGATTAAACACGAGGCTGGATATTTAGAAGGACTTCTTTCCTTTGACTCACACAGATCATCACTCTTCTTTGATATATTTTATGTAGTTTACAGCCACTTAGCTAATTATTACATGTGTACATAACATACACCATTTTTGGCTACAGTTAGAAACATCTTCATGTCATGTCATCCTAATTTCATTAACTAAAAATTATATTTTAGTTTTAAACAAAATTTTAATTGCAATACAAAATATTATTTACTGGGCAAATAACAAACTGAATTCACATTTCTGGACTTTGTCCAAATTTGTTCTGTCTGGGAATGCAGGAATTAGCTCACGTTTGTCAGCTTAATTAAAAAATGGTCTTTATTTTTTCAGCTTTTTTGAAAAATGGATAACAATAATTATATTCTAGCATTACAAATATCTTTTTGATTAAAAAGATTACACATACTAGTGCATTAACCATTATACGGACAAAATGATTTTGATAATGACTGATTCTGTTGATTTTGGCCCAATATACTCTGAAAACAGGAGATTGAGTGTATTTTCCTATGTCACCATTACATGTGTTTCCACTACATCGCTTCTGTTTGTGTTGCCTGTATGGCTGCATTTCTAAAACTGAGGACTGACCCTGTTGTAAGTTGCCTCTTGCTGCTGAGGAAGGTTTTTAGGATTATCAGGCTCATGGGGCTATTTAAAGACATTATCCTGTAAACTACAAGTTAAAGAAAACAGCTGAAAACTTAGATTTGCATAATTCAAATTACTTGACGGTGTTAAATCGATTGTATTGTTTAAACTGAGTAGCAACAGCAACTGAGTCACTGAGCTCAGTTAATTACTTGGCATTATACACACTGAAGTACTACACTGGTAATTTGAGAGAGCAGCGAAATAGAGCTGTTGACCAAATGGCCGTTTAGACTGATTATTGTCCTGTCTTTGCACCAGTGTAACATCATCATTGAAGATGCCAAATAGAGCATGTAATAGGATAGAAGTAGAAGCTGAGTGTAAAATTTAAAAATAAAATATTGTGGATATAATGGCTCAGTCATGGTTCTTCACTTGAATGGGGGTTTTGTGCTGTGGTGTAACACTGCTAAGGTGTAAACAGGACACACAGTTATCTGTAATCTATTGTTGAAAACAGATAAAACAATTTGCTTAAAGTTTGAGGGGTTTTGGGGGTTTTTTGGGCATCCATTTTTATCTTCATGTCCCACTTGAGTGCAAGTGGATGAGTAAATCAAACCTATCCTTCTGACTGGCAAGTTGTATACAAGGTGAACTACTTAAGTCATTTTTAGCATGCTTGCATTTGTGCAGGGACCATTTGCAACCCAATTCTATGAGATCCTCCTTTCACTCACACAGCTTTAGAGACTGATCGACTGACGGACTGGGAATCTCCATTAGCTAAGTAAAAGTGCGTATTCCCCAAGCAGTTGGCCAGATCACTAGCTGTTGCCAGGTGAAAACAAAGAGAGTGTTGCACCCAAAGCCATTTTATTACTATTTTGTTCACCAGCAGATTGCTGCGGTCACCCATAGATTGAATGAAAGACGACTTCTCTGCAAACACTCTCAATTTATTCTCCAATCAGGAAACTGAGACTGTTTACCTTTACAGTAAAAGTTGCGTCTTACTGCTGCAACCAAAACATTTCAAAAGATAAACTTTTAATTTAAAGGTGATTAGTCGGTCTCAGTTTTTGGGTTGCAATACACTTTTAACAGTTTCACTAGTAGTTGCTGTTCCATGACTGCTAGCAACCAAAGCATTCACAAGGAGGTTCTTGGTCCAGTAACAAAAACCTCTTTGCAACCAATTTCACCTAGCAACTGCCAGCAACCACTCTTCAGCCTGTCACGGTATACACACTTTTCCCCACCAACCTTTGGTTTCCAGAAGGTTCCAGACAGATCTCTAAGCATGCATGACTCTGACTTTGGCAGTCAACTTCACAGCAACTCACTGTAATGTCCAGCAACTGCTGGTGGTTGTCATATTGGTTGCCAACTTGTCTCTAGGCCTGGATGACTCTGTGAGTAGTGTCAACTCTATTGTCATTAATGCCTGCTCTGATTTGTTCTGCGGTCTCAGCAGTCCCAGAAGAGAGTAGTGCCTACAAAGATCAATTATTGTGAAGGAAAATAATAAGTGGAGATGTCTTGATGCATTCTCAATCATCCAGGAAAGTAAATCTCCAAAAGTTGAATCTGTTCATCTGGACGTAGCGTTTTGTGGGAGAAACGTTTCGTCACTCATCCAAGTGACTTCTTCAGTCTCAGCTGACTGCAGGTTTCCCCAAACCTTATAAACAGTACATTTGCATAATGACTGAAACCAGCCCACTGAAGGAACAATGGGCTGTGAGGTCAGTTCCTTCATCATAATTATGCAAATTCCCATGACCATTGATCAACAATCACTGACCAAAACCCACTGATCAAAGAACACTGATCAATGGCCATGAGTACCATTCACAGAGAGTTGGGGGATGGCTGCAATCACAGCGTTGTAAGATGGCGAAAGATGTACCCTTAGGCCCCCTCCTCGATTCAGAGATGGTCTTTCCCTCTTCACGTAAATGGCTTCCTTGACTCCGCGCTCAAACCAGCGTTCCTCCCTGTCCAGGATGTGTACATCCTCATCATTGAAAGAGTGTCCACTGGCCTGTAGGTGTAAATAAACTGCAGAGTCCTGGCCTGATGAGGTTGCTCTTCTGTGTTGTGCCATCCGCTTTGCTAGAGGTTGTTTGGTTTCCCCGATGTATAAATCCTGGCAATCCTCCTGGCACTTAACAGCGTACACTATGTTACTCTGTTTGTGTCGGGGGACCCGATCCTTGGGGTGGACCAGTTTTTGGCGCAGCGTGTTTTGGGGTTTAATAAGTGGAGATATTATCTGAATTTCAGGAGCAGGACCACACCTCATTCACGCCCCTTCGAGCATCAGGCTATCACCAATACCTGCTGTTCTCATTTTCATGGCCCCCCTTTTTCCTCTTTTCTTCTCTTCTTCCTTTCATTCACGTCTCATTAGTACATGGGGATCTGCCCGGCCCGGGAGCCACTCCCAGTCCCCTTGAGGCATTCCTCAAACCGCAGCACCAGTACACGATCCCTCATCCATCATCACTCATAGTAACTAAGGATGTGGTCCCAGCTAGTGAATCCTTTTTTAACTATAGTGATCCTGGCTGAAATAACAGTATCAGGTCCTGCTACACTACCTTCAGTTTGACATTGGGACAACATATTGACGTCTTTGTGAGTGGAAAGCTGTTGAGGTATCACATTGTTAATTCTGCACTAATGACTCCTTCTCCAAGTAGCTTGTTAGGGCACCTGCCTAGAGAGGGGGGAAACAAAAGGCCAACATGTACCTCTGTCCAAATTACAACTTCCACCCTAATAAAATGCCCATTTGTCAAGTTGTTTTCTTTGGAACAAAACTCTAAATCTTGTTTTCTTAAAACAAATAAATCTGCCATTGTGCGGAAAATATTCCAAGACAGAAGTAAGGAATTTGCTGCAGTGGAATAAAGGAGAAAATAAAAGTGGGGAAAAAAACCTCAACTACATGTGATCCTCCCTCAATTTAGTAAAAGCCATCTAATAACTGGAGAAGTTCTCAATTTATCTAGCAGAAATAGTCAAATGTAATCATTTCGGGATAAATATTCTTAAATAACACGTTTTGACATTTGCATTTCATTATGCAGAAAACGAGCGGAGAGGAGTTTTTGTGGGAGTTTCAGATGAAGATATTTTCAGTTTAAGTGGCAGGCTCATTGTGTGCGCATCTTGGTTGAAAAGATCTGATTAGGAATCTTTTTATATATAGAAACTGAAAAGCGATTGGACACCCTAATGTCTAAAACATTGAGAGCAATAGCTGCTAATGACATAGCTGCAGACACGGAGGCTAAATATATATTTACATGGAAACTGAGCAGAAACAAGAGCTGAGAAAAGATGAGAAATGAGCCCACAGTTGGACACAAGTGTGACTCAGATTCTATCTTCTATCTACAAAATATTAACATCCCACCATATTTCTGAAATGAATGTGTACCATCCACATACTTTAACTGTGGTATCAGCAACATTATGCATGCTGTTCTTTGCCGCCAAGTTATGCTTTTAAAAGTTACATAGAAATGATATTAGAAATTTTTGAACTTATATTTTTCCAGCTGTCACTTTAATATTCATTTCATCTAGGAAGTGCATCCATTTACTCTGTGAGAAAAATGTTACATCTTTGACACAAAACGCAAAACTAGAATCAAGTCACCTCATTGGTTAAAGCTCTGAAAATTTACTGGAAGACCAAAAAAAACAAGGGCTCATAAATCTGTTGGCCATTACTGCTCTTGATATAGCTGAATAAGGCATTGTGTTTTTTTATTGTTAGCAGTGAAAACAGCTTTTAAACCATTCCAGTTCAATTTATGGAGTTGAAATAGCACTAAAAAGGAAGAAAAATGTGTCTTTCATGAGAATACAAACTGGAAGTCCATGAATTTAACAACAGAGAGTTCATTCTTTATAGTTGTCGGGTATGTTTAGTCTTATTTTGTTTGATTTAAAGCACTTTAAGTCCAAATGAACAATGAATAAATACATTTGCATTCCTGGGAGTGGGAAGAGAGCTTTAAAATATCCATATTTGGAAGTTTATTTGAAAAATACTATTTACTGAATTGTTTCAAACACCTCATGGTCAGAATTTTCGGAGGCTTCTTGGGTGCGCGTGATGAAAACTTACCAAATCAGATGGTCATTTTCCAGAAACCTTTCATTAGCAAAACATTGGCAACAAAGAGAAACAACCTGATGTTAACGTTGACTTAACTTCCAGTTTCTGGATTCTATCAACAGGTGTGGTTTTACTATTAGAAGCTTAGCAGTGTAAATAAAATTCCCCACAATTCTCATTACATTTTGATTCCAATACCGTGAGATTCGAAAAGGTAAATGGAATTACAGCACACTGCATTTCATGTGTACAAAATAGCACAGACAGAAACACAGACAGAAGCATGGCACTGTTGCCTCACAGCAAGGAGATTCTGGATTCAGAAATATTTACTTGTATCTCTCCATCACACTGATGTCAGCTTTTTTTGGCACATGCCCACAAACACTGTTCTGATGTATTGATTGGTGGGGGTATTCAGTAATATATTCCAGATGTTGATTAAGGAACACAAAGAAGCATGTTTGCCTCTGCCAGCTGATTGCATTCAGAAGGCCTTAACGATAAATCATGCAAACATAACAAGTACAGTCCTTGAATTTAAACTATATACGCATGTGGAAGCCTCTTTTGGAGGACACAGGCTTGTTAATGTTATTGATCTATACATAATCACAGAAAATGAGTTGTATAAGGAAGGACCATCAACGAGACAGACTTAGTGTCAAATTGTGCGTGGCTGTTCACGTATGCAGTTTCTATGCCGAGTATTGCTGTAGTGTTTACTTGCAAAATATTGGAGAGCTGTCATCCTGGCCTTAGAAACTGTGTCTTTTCTTCTCGTTGCAGTCACAGTACAAAATGTTTGACAAAATGCTGGAACACAGAGGAATTGGCAGGTGGTTCACAGTGACCAAGAGCTGAGAAAAACAAAAAAACAAAAGCAGTGAGATCCGCTGTCCTAAAAATAAACAATAATGTCGTCGCGCTCTGGAACCACAAATGAGAGACCCATGTGTGGAAAATCTCATTCATAGAGATTTGAAGAGACCAACTGTCTAAATTATGGAAAAACATTCTGTAACACACACCGAAGATCGTCATCATGCAGTCTGCATTTATTTAAATTTATTACATTTATTTAAAGATTAAATATATTTCTCTTTTAAAAATTATTACCAACATATTTTACATAGCTCGTTGTGGTCAAAGGTTTACATACACTCATCATGGGCATGGATGTCATGGTCATTTTGGGATTTTTCTTTATGCATCTTTAATGACTTCAAAAGAAACAAGAGTTAAAATTTATTTCGGATGATCTCTACTCCACACAGGGTCAAAAGTATATATTTCTGACAAACAAACAAAGTTTTCAAACCCATTGAAAATTTGTGGAGTTTGTCTTAAAGCTACATCTGTGCCAGGAAACCAATTAATTTAACTCTCCCAAGAATAGTGGTCAAATATCCAGCCAGAATTATGCCAGGATTTTAGTGCTGGTTAGACATATGTATACTTTTGACCCTGAATAGAGAAAATCCAAAATAATTTGAATCTTGTGCAGACAGTTCTTGATTTGCTGTACAATCATTCCCCTCTAGAACAACTCAAAGAAATCATTAAAAGCCCAAACTTACCATGACATTTACGACCCTGATGAGTGTATGTATATAAGCTCTTTCTCACTGAAAGGTTTGCAGTTAATTAGCACACTACAAGAAAAAAAACGCTGCGTCTTCTCAATGTTGATTTCTGAACCTTTTTAAGCTTGGACTATTTTTAGACGTAATAACACCTTAAAAAAATAAAAGGAGAAAAATCAAAGAAGGGCGTATATTCAATATTTGCCTGTTTCTTGAAAGAACACCAAACAAAACAAAAATGTCATCACCTCAATTTTTGCACAACTTTCATTTCAACACGACTTATCATCCGTGCTCTCTGTATTTGCATTTGTATGGAAAACTTTCAAAGACTTAATCAGTGCTTGAAAATGTGACTTATGAAAAATCACATCATTCACCGTTGGCTTTATAAAAGTGAGTTTTCTTCTCCTGGAATACTTTTTTTTTTTTTACCTACTTCCTTTCCTGACATTCGCAGTAGGACTGACGGGGCCTTTCATTATGTGGCACTTCCACTTAAGTTGTGCAGGGCTTCTCAGCCTATTAGAAAACATTCATATGGTTTGTCAACAGAGTGAAATAGCAAAAATAGATTTCAGTTTGAGGGTGCAAGAAATTTCAACAAACATTTGTAGACAGCCAAACACTGACATTTAGATACTTACAGACACGTTCTACATATTCAGCTCTCACAACAACTTTAGCAATAGAGCAGCATATGTTACAGCCCTGATTCTGACTAAAATAAACTCAAAGTTTAATGATGACACTGTAGTGAAAATGATTTCCATTTGGATGGAAACTTTTATGCAGAGTATTTTGAAAAGCTGTATGTAAATTTTATTACTGATTTGATGTATTTTCTTCTACTGAATAAGAACCATTTTTTAATCTAAAAGCTATGCTAATAACGTATGATTAAGCTTTAATTTTTAATGTACATTAACATGCAGTAATGGACAACAGTCTTGAGCAAAACCTCATTTCTTTTTATTTTAGCTCAGAAAATGGGAAATACAGTTACTGAATGCAAACATTGTTTGCTTTTCTATCTGTGCTTTTACTGCTCTGCCAGTGTGTTTGGGGTCATTGTCATACTGAAAAATGAAGCTGTTTCCAATCAGACTCTTTGACAGTACTTTCTACATTCACACTTCCATTTCCAGTGTTGATAAGACCCCGTAACACCACTGACCAAAATGAAGCCCCTACCCACAACAGAGCCTCCACCGTGTGTTACAGACAGCTTTATTGTACCTCTCTCCATTTCAAATCTGGATTCATCACACCATAAGATTTGTTTTCAATTCAATTCTTGTGTAATCTGGCATACCTCGGCCTTTTTAAAATGGCAGATTCATCCTCTGCCTTTTTTTCCGTTTGTACAGATCTGAAATAAAAGAGTTGACATTTTGAGTCACTGGACAGTGCTATACTGCCATGTTGTCACCTCCAGTCACAGATTCCTCTACATCCATCTCCACTTGAATGAAGCGTGGTATTTCCTCATTTCACTGTACCTTTATCTCCACCAAAAACAGATCTGTTATTGTTGAAGACTGCTTCTATTATAATATATTATATTATTATTCCATTTGATGACAGAACCTGGAAGAATAAGAAAAAGTAGATGGGGGGTGATGCGCGACAAAGGTCAACAGCACTGTGGCTATAAATCATTTTTATTGCGGTTACTATCGTTCACTCCTCTCCTAATGAAGCCAGCAGTCCCCACTAACAAGCATAACGAATGTCTCAGATATCAGGCTATAATTGCAGGAAGATGTGCTCTCTGCCTAATTACTGATATTTCTTGCTGCACCGATTGGACCTGCAGCATGCAGGGAAGGTGGAAGTGGGGTGAGGTGGGTTATTATATTCCATTTGCTGGGACAGCTCCTGCGGCAAAGCTGTTCTCTCTGAAATGTCTTCTATAAGTTATTTATAATCACTAGGAAATGTTAGAGAGAGGCTGAGCTGGAGCGGTAGAAAGAGAAAAAAATTTTTGAACTGAGAGAAGAGAAGCAGCAACAGAGGAGAGGCAGGAAGAATAAAGCTGCTGTGCAGCGTACAGTGTTGGGGTTTAAGAGGACGGTGAAAGTTTCTGTGTGCGAGTGAAAGCTAGAAAAAGGAATGTGTTGAACTTGTCCTCTGTTAACCTTTCACACGTTTAGATCAGTGCCTGTTTACTGTATTCTTTCTTTCTTCTTGTTCTTCTTTCATCTCTTGTTTCCACTGTCTCATTTCCTGATTATTGCATTTGCTATTAATGAGCTCGTGTTAGCGAATGTCTCTTTTTGGATGGTGTATTTTTGTTTTAGCTTGTATCTCTAATGTATTCGTCCCACTGACATCATTTTCTCTCATCACAGGCTAGTGTCTCTGCATTTTGGGGAATAGCGATGAAATGGTTTAAGTTTATGTTGAACAATGCAATATACTTAAAATACAATAATATGACCTTAAACAGAAATTCTATGTTGTATTTTATGTGTTCATGGAAACACGTGGTAAGATGCAGGAGAAGCTGGTGGCATAGGCTACTCCATAAGATGAACAATTTTCTCAGTTTCTTTGAGAAAAGAAAGTGAGAAGCTTTCATTTCTCAAAGACATCACTTTCTTTTTTTCTGTTTCCTGAGGTCTAGGCACCAAATCTGCATCCAATTGAAATACAATGGCTTTAAAAGTCATGCAGACTGTCACAAAGAAAGGAGAATAGTCCAAATACAGAAACAATTAGATGAAATTTTTGACATATTTTGATATGAGGCGTGACGTTTCAGTTGTTTCCTGTTCTTAAGTAGTACCCATGATGCCAAATCCTTTTAAATAACCAAAAAAAACCCAAAATCTGCAAGAGTTCAGCGGATTACGATTTTGAAACTTGCTTTTCATCACCTAAGCACACAATCTCTTTTCTTTCTTTCTTTCTCTTGCATTCATTTCTTCTTTATTTACTCAATTCATTTTAGATCATTTTAAATTATGTCAGTGTTTTTAAATTCTGCCGATGTGATGCTTTTTCAGATTTTATGCATTTGAGTTGAAAACTCTGTGTCAAATGCAAATTTTGGTGCCCATTAAGTTAAATTCATTCAATGGCCCACCAGTTTAGAAGATCAGATACATAAAGACACTACGATCATTATAGTAAGATTAACCGTATATGACTTCAAGTATAGCAACAAAGACAAAGTTAGATGTATCTAAATGAAATCTGAAAAACTCTTTGCAGGATTAACTCACACATTAAACACCCAAAAATGCCAAACAGCTCGCTCAAGAATTTGTCACTCCCTCTTCACTATTGTAATTCATCATTATGAGGTTGTCCAGATAAGTTCTGTGAAAAAGGTAAATGCAAGAGTACTACGAGACTACAAGAAGAAGAGGCCATATTTCTTTTTTACTTGCTTCCTTTTAAATCTAGCACAGGGTTGAAAATCCTTATCCTTACATACAAACTCCCAACTGATCAGATTCCATTGTATCCTAAATATCTCGTAGTGCCATGTTATTCCATGGCGCTACCCTGTCAGACGGCAAGGTTTCATTTCATTTCATCTCTCATATAGCTACTAATACATGCACTTTGAATTGCTGTATTACTTTGTCTTTGCTGTAAAGTGGCTCTGAAAGCATTAGCATATACGATTCACAGCATTTTCCTCCTTCGCGTTCTGATTATGTATTATTTTCCAGCTAAAACCTACTAAAGCTGGAATTCAGAATAATCAGAAATAACAGTTTAAGTGTCTTGACAGCGATTCACTGATTCATCGACACTGATGAGGCCCCACGGTGAAAGAAATGGCAAATGTTTTATTTTTTATCTGTCAAACATTTATTAGGCTTTATTTTAATCACTCCCCCACCTATGCAGCAGAGAAACCACACTGTGCTACTTCTAATGTGTTGGATCAATAGCTAAAATGCTCTGTAACACCATGATGAATTGCTTTTCAACTGTATTCATAGACTTGATCGCAGCTTCTTCATATGGGGTCTCTTGCAAGATGGAAAATGAAAGAATCATTAACAGGATGAGCTGGGAAAATTAGACTAAACTAGAGATGGAGAAACATCACGTGACCATCACTGCAACCAATAAAGCGGTGCAAACTGCGCTTTTGCTGCATTCATTATTAGCGCATACAACCAAGCCTATAAATTACATCTGACATTAAACTCTAATAATTGATTTGATTCACTGTACAGCGGCTCTGCACAAATTAACAGTGACAGAGCATGAATCCATTATTCTAAATTTGTACAATATGTGAGTTGACAGGAGCTGTTGGAGGATAATTGCTGGAGAAGTGCTTTCCCCAGGGAGATGTGTTTTCGTGTTACTTTGATTCTACCAACACAGCAAGAGATTTTATGTTAAACCCTATAGCTTGTCAACAGCTTTCAGCAAGCCTCTGCTTCTGAGCCTCTGTAATGAAAAGTGATTGAAACACACCCAGGATAAAAAGCCGTTCTCCCATTGTACTGCTGTGAACTTTACAAAGTTTTCTCTATGTAAGCCACGAGATGACACTCTTGATAATTCCGTATTTTCAACCATGGCACACTTTCTTTTTCACATACCGCCAACTTATCTAATGCCACCTGCAAAAGTGACCTATAAAATTAGATTGACATTTTAGATATGGGCATTCTTTTTCTTGGAAAAGTTTTGTCTGCCTGTGATGTAAGCTATTTTAAAATGATCAGATTTGTTATCAGAATGACAACAAACCTGTCAGAGTGCCATGATACCAGACACGCTTGCAGTAACTCCTTTTAAGGAATTCTACATTGCTGCTAAACAAAACCACTGAACTTATTTCATCAACCAGCATAAAACACACATAATTTCTTTTTCCTCAGCTGATGTACTAGCTCTTTGTTCTACAAGTAAATATCACCATAGACTGTATATAAACGGTGGAATTAGCCAGCGTGGCATTGTTGGTTTGTAATATGTGGATTCCACATATCCTCCACTTTAGCTTGTCAACAGCTGAACTTATGAAGCCATAGCCTTCATGGTTTTCTGGAGCCAGGATTAATCATAGGTATGTCCCAATACATAGGCCGCATCCTTCGGAGGCCGCATTTGAAGACCGATTACATCGCAGCCAGGCGGCGAAGGCTGTCCCAATTCAAAGGCTTCTCCAGATGTGGCTGACAAATGCGTCCTTCATTTCCCCGAATTTGAAGGATGGATCGGGTGTATCCTTCGTGGCCCAACCTATCCCAGAATTCATAGTGCGGCCTAGCCAATTCCAGTTTCCAACAATGGCGGCAGCTACTTAGTTTTAATATTACTCTTTCTGGGTCACAAAATAAACTTTTAACATATTTTCAGGCGAGAATGTAGCTGTGTAAACTTCAAATATCTTCTTGGTTTATCAAGACATCGCATATTTGCAAAAGAGCTTCGACGTTTTCGGAGACGTCTGTTACCCACTAGCTCGAAAACTAGCCGGGGGTTCAAGACTCAACACCGGACCCCCAGAACATCGTTTTCAAAACCCCCCTGCGGTCTTACGCTACTCAGGTTAAACATGATATATAAGTCACTTAGATAACTTAAAAATGTTATGGTTTGGCTTTTTTCAGTGTTTTATTTGTTTGCAGAGTAAATCGGTTTGGCTGAGATTAAAGTTGGTTTTCACACAGCTGAATAAACGTCAAACAGAAAACTGATTAAACAGTGTGAGATGGTAGAAAATTTACTCCAATGTCGTGTTTTATATTAGCGAGCGAGGAGCAGACGGCTGAGTTTATTACACTCCCCCGAGACAGCTGGTGAAGCAAATGTGAAGGCTAGACCGTCTCATTTCACAGCCGCTCACTTCCGCGCTTCTGAGTTTTCGAAGGACCCGGCACACGTAGACCACGAAGGTCAGGTCCTCCAAAGGATGTGGCCTAGGTTTTGGGACAGACCTCAAAAGGGTGGAGTGCTAAGTTATCAGCTAATGCTAGCTAGCTTAATTAGCAAACACCGATTAGCAATCTAATAAAGCATAGTACAAAATTTTTGTTTAATTTTGTTTAAATGTACTTTCTCAAAAATTTTAAGCAGCAGTGATTCATTGTGTTAGCTTCCAGGCTTCCTCCTAAAACCTTAATTAAATAAGTAGGCCCAATAGCTAAGCAGTCATTCTTGCAATACTTGTTGAAGTCTTTGATGTCTGCACAGACCCTCACACTTACCAGTTTAAGTCATTCAGACCCAAGCGGACCCTAGTGTACCTAGTGGAAAATATAATCGTTTTTGTCATAATTTTAAACTGCAGTACTTGTTTTTCATGGCAATGTTAATAAAATGAAAAAAAAGAAACTACCATGAGACTACTTTGGATAGCTTCATGTAGGATTAAACCATTTGTAGAGGATAAAACCCCCTTTTATCCAGCTAACCAGAACCCTTTTACTGTACCCCAGTTACATCAAATACCCTCTATACAAACACACACACACGCTTTTTAATCTGATCCATATTCAAACATAGTCAGACTGAATTTTAAATCTAAGAGTGATGTGAAATATCAATACTATGACATTTGAGTTGGTTGTGTGAGAGAATCCCAGCTGATGGCACCAAGGAGCAGACGTTTCAGATGCCCTTCACGTGACTTTTATTCTCCGTTTTCAATTTTTGCCTTAGCTTGTTTGGATGAGGGAAGAGTTTAGTGGTTGGAGCAGTGTCAGACCCTGCTGTGAAGGTCAGCGCCGTGTCCGATAAAAGTAGTGCGAAGAAAACTTTCCCTCCCCCCCCTCACTCCCCCCTGTAATCTCTGAGTGAAGAAAATGCCAGCTGCCAGTCTCATTTGGAGAGATAAGGGCCTAGCCCCAAATGCACCTGTCTGGCCACCCACAGCTGAATAAAAGTGAAAGAATAAATATGTAGATGATAAAAAAAAACGGAATAAAGGTTTAAAATAAAACGATCCCAGAGCACAGCTCCACACCGGCAGATCCCAGAGAAAACAGAACCAGGTGTAAACCATTTTATTGTAGCGCGTATGTGTGTGTGCTGGCTGTCGAGTCTTCACTGTTAACTCCCAGTTGGCAGGGTAAAATGGATGGCCTCTGCTATAGATTTTTGGCAGACACGTCCCCCTACAACCGTCTTATATCTTATTACCAACAGCCTCAGACACTCAAATTGATCTTTATCGGTGTGAAAAAAGAAATCCCCCATGGCATAGTCAACCTTTATGGTTCTCACCTTTCAATGGTGATTTTTTTTAAGCGTTGTGTGTGTTTGTGTCCCATGCAAGTGGAAATTCTAGGAGACACACCGAAGGGCTCACTGGAGGAATTTCCAGAGCAGCCCCATCAGTAAGCATATCCAAGCTGAAAATCTTCAAGTTGTACTTAGACTGGACAGGAATGAGACATTTTTTAAATCCAAAATCCAGCCAGTAGTCTCTGCTGTTCCTGTATAAGGCTAATCTGCCTCCTGAAAACTGCCATTAGCATAAATAAGTTGTCAGTGCCACAGGCTTTTTGTCGCTAAAGAGAAGAAATTGTACTTCTGTTGACAGTCAAATTATTTTGGTGGAATGGGGATGAGTGGGAGAGACGTTTCTTTCACCAGCTGAAGTACACAGTTATTCAGCACTGACAGATCACCTCGGCAAGCACTCAGAACATTGTCTGTCATTTTCATAAAAAGCAGGAAGATGCGAAAGCAGTAAACACTCAGCTGCTTATATGGAGCGTGAAATGCTGTCACTTCTTTTACTTGATTTTTTAAGATCTCTTTTGAATTTTTTCTTTTTTAATTAAAATTTTCCACACTATTCTTAGAATGCACTCAAGTACCAAAGAGTACAGAATAAATACAGATCATTAATAATAACAGCTAGACTCAACTAGACTCAAAATCTCACCTTCTGCTATGCCGCAACTCTGACCACTCGGAAACAAGAATATGTCAAAGCTGGATAATCTCTTTTTAGCTAAAAAAAAAACGTTTTAGACCATTAAAATAGATATGAAGTAACCCTGAGAAATAGTCTTTATGCAGATTTGAAAACTGGATAACAAACCTGTTGTCTCTCTAAACTAAAGTGTCCATATATTAATATTTGACTCGTTTGTTTAATCCTTGGTCATCATCTCTTCTCTTCAACACGAGCTGCTTTGCCTTAATCTTTTCTCTTATCTTTCAGTTGACAGTTGATGAGTCTTAAGTCTAAACTACTGTGCAAATGTTAAAGGGAAATTATCCCTTTAAGAGAGTCTGATAAGATCAGCCACCTGTGGTAAATGGCCATTATAAGTCATTATGGAAATAGCACATTTTTTAAATGTCTCTGGTATACTCTGTATTTTCTGCGTCATCACTCAAACCATTTTGTAGTACAAGTAGCATTTTTTGCTACTTGTACTAGAAAATGACTTTCATTCTTTCTTCATATTCTTTTATTCAAATTCTTTGTGCCTCAGGCACCACATAGCAGTCTAGTAAAAGGTAACTCGTTAGAGCTGAACATGTGTGCTTCTTTGTTCTGGTTAGCCATCGCACAAACTTTCCCCAGAGTGTCAGAACCTTTGGAGGTTGTACACAAAATTGCGATCTTATGTAGATGCATGTAGGGTTTAAAATCGTGATTCCTTTGGTTCAGAAATACCATAACATAAAAAAATTGATTTTAAAGTTTTCTTCAAGACAAACCTTTATCTTATCAAAACTGTAAATGTCAGAGAGCTTCAGCATTTGGATGGGGATTTATCATTCACCGTCTGTTAAACAAATGGTGCTTATCCCAGCTGTAAGAGGCGGGAACAGGTCACCAGTCTAAAATCAGATGTCCATATATTCTTTTTCTGATATATGTTGGTGTTTCCAGTACAACTCCAACAGCAGCAGTTTTCATAACACAAGCTCAGAGCTTTTACATCTTGGTTGTTAGTGCTGTAGGGGAAGTCATAACGCGCTCCTCCCTCTTTGTCCTTTCTTAAAGTGGTTGAACTCTGTGGCAAAGATTTTTTTAACTTCATTATCATAATTATTTGCATAGTAAAAAACGTTTTGGGGCATAAATACAATGTTTTCCTGTTGCTATATCTCAAACTGACTTCATTCCTCATAGATTTCCAATTGTTATTTGCATCGTCATGTGTTTAAAGATGTTCAGTAGGTCAGTAGGCTTCAAACTTTTACTTTTTTCAATTTGCAACACTTCCTGTCAAATACGATAATTTAATGACTATAATATTTATATATTATATACAATGTACAGTCTATGCATATAATATGTTTTTGTTTTTGACAAATTTATTAAAATTTAAGAATTGAATTTCTCAGTTAGAAAAGGCTAATCCTTGATTCATCGCTTTGAAGAGGCACTGTTGGCAAGTCTCAACAAGCTTTGCACATCTGGATTCAGGTAGTTAATCTCATTAGTCGTGACCGATACTTTCATCTCTGTCAAAGTGGATGGTCCCATCCACTTTGACAGAGATGAAAGTATCGGTCTGAACTGCCATGTTGAGGTCTCTTCTCAGATGTCCTGTGTTGGTTAAGTTTGTGCTTTACATGGGCCATTCAAGGACAGTCTGAGACTTGTTCTGAAGCCGCATTGTCTTGGCTGGATGCCTTAGGTCAGTGTTGTTCTGAAAGTCAACCATATCCTCAGTCTCACTTCTCTGCGTTCAGAGCCAGGTTTGCTTCGAGGAACTCTCTTCTGACCAGGCTGCTTTACTCGTACAAATGAAAAGGATCCATCATTAGCAAGACGCTGTCACCTCGGTGTTTTTAAGCAGGAATTATAGCCAAATCTTATGCAGTGATGTTTCATCTGAGCTTAGAATAATTTGCCTAAGGTTTTTAGAATATAACATGTGGTTTGTTCCCAATAGTTATCTCCTCGATTCTAAGTCTGATAAAAATCTAAGTGACGTAGATTGCTACGATGGTTGCGATTGTTTTATGCCCTTGTCTTGATCTCCTCAGTCTTAATGGCAGGGTCCACAGTGAACTCATTGGAAATGAATCGTTTTTGCCTACATGCAGTGTCACATGTGTGCTCCAGTCAAGTTCTAGAGAGTCAAATCTGACAAGTCACAACTGACAGCAAAGTGACGATTTTATAAGGAAAGATTTCAGTTTTTGATATTTAATAATTCTGCCAAAGGAAATAACAAACAAATCTTAAATGAGGGTTTTATATACTTATTATGAGTGTGTTCATTTTGCTATCAACTGATGAAGAAAAATACCAAATTTAATAACAACAAAGTGAAATGTGAAAAAAACTGAAGTAGACTGAATCGCTTCTAAATGGACTGTAGGGGAAAAAAAAGCAAATATCCTTTTCTTTTGTGACAATTGTTGGATGTTTTTGTTTTTTAATTCATCTCAGGAAGTATATCAAATTAAAATCCTGGAATTAAAAGCCATACAAGTAGAATCTGAGATAAAAGGTTTGGGGGGGATGTATATAAGTGCAGTAAAACAGAAACCTTAAATTAAACACCCACATTGAGTCTGACGTTCCGTGTAAAAGTATCTGCAAAGAAAAGGGTCCTCAGTCAAAGAAGAGTTGTTTTGTAGCTGGTAACAGATATGCAGGCTTGCAAGGTCTAAGGGAGTGCTGCTTCACTAAAGCAAACCTGACCTTTTCTTGTCATGCTTCATGTTGTTTCTCAACCACCAGCCGTTTTTAACATCATTACACCTCATTCAGTTGTCTCTCTCCTGGATTTCGGGTTCATTAAAGCGTCCAAGAGCTTCTTTCATACCGAGATGCAACAGAAAGAGACATGAGACCACTATCAGTGGAGAAGCATTTTGCTACACTACATTACTCCAGTCTTCAGAAGTAGACGAACTCACACAGTTCAGAATTATAGCTCCCAACAATTCAAAGATCTGTGAGGGAAAAAAGAGGTGTTGGTGTAATGTTTGACGATGGAGCAAGCAGGAGGGAAAAGTAATAAATTGCTCTTGGCGCTCAACATGTCTCAACAAACCCACAGCGCTGTAGGCTGAACAGCAGATGGGGCAGATAAGGCTGAGGTACTAGAGATAAAGACAATGACAGAAGAGCTGCAAGGGGTTAAAAAAAAAAAAAAATTAAACAGAAGATATACAGTCAGAATGGATGTTTATGGCTCCCATTTATCTAATATACAAATAAGTAAGGCAGTAATTGTTGATGGGGGGTGACTTTGAAATTGATGATTTATCTACTTGCTGTTTGCACCAGCGATGGTGCCCGGCATCATCATAGTGCAGACCACAACCACAAATGGGACAGAGACCTGCAAATCTTGGGAGTAATAGGTAATGATAGCGCTAATAACAGAATCAACTAAACAAATTAGCATTTTTAGCTATACTTTCCTGGCCAGCATTTGTCCTTTAAGTTGTGTATTTAAAACACATTTTTACATACCAGGTGAAGCAATTAAGTTTAACATCCAGGCATCCATGAAAACAGAATTTATGAAATGTAACGGCGTTACAAGTTAGAAGGGAGTTAGCTCGCTAGTTTCCACCTAAACATAATATAGCCTATTCTGACTGAGAGATTTCTGAAAAAAATTCAAACGTACAGCTCTGCTATCACTTCCAACATAAATGAAGACAGAAAACTAAACAGCAGGGACGTTTGTAGGGTTACTGAAGTTGGGCTAGCTGGTATACAATGATGTGGTATGTGGTGGCTAGCGACACAGCTATGTTAGCATAATATAAACACAGTGAAGCTGAAGGATGATCGCTAACTTTTAAAACTTTTTTTTTTTCGATAAAATGTGAGGGTTCCAATGGTTAGGGACAAATGCAATCGCATGTCGGGATGATGTAAACGGACCAAACTTCAGTCAGGAGAACAACTGAGATAATCCATCCACAATACGAGGTTAGTCATTAATATACTGCTGCATGGGCTGGACTGTAGTTACATCGTAAGGTTTTAAAAACTGAGCTGTAAAATGAATATTGGTAATAAAAACTGAGAGAGGCCGACAGTGATCACTGACTGTTTTTAGGGACTTGTTCAGATTAAATAGAACAAGATACAAAGCATTAAAACATGTTAAAAGCACAACAGCCTTCTTAAACACAGGGTAGTTTGGACCCCGAAGCTGAGTTCATACGTCATCACTTAAAGACCGGATAGAATTACTTTTGTTAAATGTTAATCAAGTAAGCCTGTATGCACATACATCGAATATTAGCCTTTTTTGGCAGACTTGCCATTTTCCTTTTTGTTTTCAACATACAATTCAGACACAAATATAAGTCATTTAAAACATGCTTGTAGTACAGAAAGCTTGTGAGACTTTAGCAGCATAATCAGCAACATAATATTCAAACATATATGATACTTTTATCTTTTGAAGCATGAATGTAGTTGATTCACCACTGAGCAGCATGATGAGGATTTTGAATCTTTACCTTACAATATAAAGCACCCTGAGGCGACTGCTGTTGTGATTTGGCACCATATAAATCAAATTCAAATTGAATAGAACTGACAATGTCTTTAGTCTCAGCCAGTTATTAGAGGGCACTTTCTCTGGGATGTATAATAGCTTTAAAATTGATTGGTGGGTATTTGCTTAAATACTTTTTGTACATTGTTTTTATACACTCTTTTTAGACATATGAGACTACCCCTGCTGCTTTTGGCTGATCATTGTCAGATGCCAAGTTGTGTGTTTAAATTCACTGCAGAGTCGCTGTCCTCATACAAGATGCAAGTTGGAAATGTAGGCATGTTGAATAAAAATTGTTTTTTGATGTTCCAACATTGTAACTTATGTGCATCCAGTAGGAACAGTGATACTGGCTGCACTACCTTTAATCCACTGTGATCTATTTTTATTTTTAATGATAATCTAACACACCCAAAAAATTATTCACTTTATTTTTAATAAAAGAACTTCTTGCTTGTTTCTAAAACCTTCGATTAGGGTTAGGGCCATCACTAATGACCACTTAGACCTGAGAGGTTTAAGAAAGTGAAGCTGATGAACTAATTAAGACAGCATACTTTGGATTTCAGCATTCATGAAGGAGATGTCACTAATGGGTCTGTCAGGCCACGGTCAGCAGCCTCAGTGCACACTCAGACAAACAGTGTCTGCTAACACGCAGCGCGTACTGCTTTAAACATAAAGGCTCAGTAAGCCTCGTCAGATACCTTGTAGATAACATCTATGTGTGCGTTTGAATATATGGTTATGTAAGCTGGATGAGCAGGATAGTGCTGACCAAAGGCCTTGCCCAGCTAAGCTTGACTATGAAAGCCTGCAAAGGTAAAAAGGGTGCTGGGGCGAGGTAATGCTGCAGATGTGTTGTCGCATTAAAGAGATATTGAACTTTACTTTGTGAGCTTTCCTGACTATGACGTAAAAACAGATATTTCCATCTTCTTTATCCATTGATCCATCCCTGAGCATAGGGAATAGAGGTTTTTTTGCAAGCCATGCATGCCAAAATGGGTCTTATGTCTATTTGAAATACCCTTTAGACCGGTCTTTATCACAAGTCGATATGCCAGCGTTGCTATCAAAAGCAAAAATCGTGTTTGTGATATATTTTCCTCCACTTCAGTTTCGTTTTTGCACATATTAAAATAGCTGTAAGTGCAGGTGGTGGGGAAAATCTCACGTCCAGAGAGTGATAAAATCCTTTTTTTTTCTTCACCAGGTACAGTCTTAAAGTCATCACAGAAACTAGGACACCGCTTTTTCTATGATGACACAATCACTAACATTTTTATACCTTCCTTTACACTGTGTGAATAAAAGCCTGAGGGTCATTTTCCAATAATGTGTGTCTGAAAAGCCATAATCATAAATACGTTTAATGGAATATTTTGTCCTTTGATGTGGACACAGATGTTTGATACTGATTTTCCTATTGAACATGATAATGAGAGGAACCAAATTCATCCTGCTTCAGTACAAAGGAGTAATAAGGGATGTGGAGGTGAACTGAGGATCTATTTTTTGCAGTTACCTGAACCATCTGGTTCCATAATAGTGTTGCGTATTATAGAGTTAGATAAATTGTCGTCGAGCCATCCATCAGTTTCAGATTGACAGAGTTGCTTTCTCATTTCTCGCAACATTTTTGTGCAACACTTTAGAATAACTACACACTGTTAAGCATTCATAAGGTATTAGTCGATTCATGAGTTATAAAGCATTATTCCTTCTTATTATGTTATTTATAACCATTAGGCATAACTTGGCTTAATCTTGCTTAATAGGCTCATAGATAACATGTTTTAATGGCAGCATTTTTATACTTTATGAATGATGGGTTCAAACTATTGAATTTTCAATATATTGAAGTTAAAGTAGCCTATGAATTAAGCTCCGTGTGTCTCATCTTGCAATAAATATTTGTATGTTCTGTGTCACACTGTGCTCCGTCTGTTACTTTCTGTTGAGCTGTCGCTTTCTTTCTAACTTTCACACACACACACACACACACACACACACACACACACACTCTCTGATTAACGAATTAAGAGAAAGTCAAGCTTCAGAAACGAAACACCAACTGATCCACCCCCACACTGTCTAAATTAACCATTACAGTATGAAATAAGCATTATAAAAAACTCAATTAATACACAATTACCTGATTTCATAATCTGCATATGTTTAAATGTGTTCTTAATCATTTACACAGACTTTCTTAATGCTAACATGTCTGTAGTTGGTTTAATAGTTTATTTAGAGATTGTTAATCCATCATTTATCATTTAACCAACACTAAACCATTTAAATCCATGTTTATAAATGACATAGTAAGGAAGAGCCTTTATAAATGATGAATCAAGTATTAACTAATTAACGTATTGAAGCTTAATAGTGTTGTTAATGCAAAGTTTTACCCATCTAATGATCTACTACTAAAACAGGTTAGTATAATCACCACATAAAGTCTGTAACTCAGACAAAACCATTCGTTTATTTGTCAAAATGCAGTTTTTACATCAGGGAAAAAGTCACTGCCATTATTCCTTTGACATTGTTTAATCCTAGTTGATGTTTTTTGTGCTGAATATTTAGCTCTTCTGTCAGCCTCACAGCAGATTTTAGAAATGCTTCTAGTTTCCTGACAATCTCGCCCTACATTTTCTCACTGACGCTGAATATCTGCAGACTTTTATTATTCTGAGGATAACTGGTATCGTGTATCAGAGTGAATATGTTTCAGATATTTATTTTTTTTGCATGCATTTGCAGTTGAAAAGTAGTTTTCTTCCGATGTTTCCACAAAAGGGTAAACGGCAGCTACAGTAACATCAAACGAATGTGAATTTACACAACGCTACACAGAACAGAACCAAAAAGCACAGGGCTGCTGTGTGAACATTTATTACAGTAACAAAACGGTGCTGCGAATTACTGCCGAGCCTCTCACTCTGTTTGGCCAAAGGTTCCCATCAACTTCACACATAATGCCCTCTATTGCAATGTAACGGGAACAGAAGTAGCATATGGGACCATCCATTCTGTGCACTCTTCTGGCTTCTGCACTGCAACACTGTCCTTACTCTTATAGCCGAGGTGTTTAACTGAGCAGCTTCTTCATGTTCACAGATTGCTGCAACTCTGCTGTGCTTATGTGCTAAAAAAGGTTTCACTCATGATTTGTACCTGTGTGCTCGGTAGAGTTTGACAGTTAGATGGACTATAATGCATGTGAAGATTACACAGTGAAACAATGCAAGTGTATTTTGGAAAGCTAACTCATTTAACTGGAAGAAATATTATCTCTTTGCCTTAAAAAGGCATATTAAAAAAAATAACAGTAGGCCACTCTGTTTATTTGTTTGTTTAAATTCCAAGAGTATTTGAAAAGAATGACAACAACTGGGAGAAACAGAAATTTAAGATCCTGAAAACTTTGTTTCGAAGGCCTGATTAGATTTAACTTATGTAGCTTTAAACATAGGCAGCCATAAATTACATCACCTTTTCCCAGCCAGAAAAAGAAGTGCTCTCGTATGATCCTGAACTGAAAAACTGATGATATCAGAATTGTTTTTTTTAATTGTGTCTGGTTTTACAGCTGGTTTTATGTGTGTGCAGCACAATGCAGAACTATAAAACAGGATCATTCCTTTCTTTAAGAGTAGCTCTGCCAGTTCAGATGCCACAGTGATGAGCTCAGAAGATCGTTTAGCATATTCGGCCTGCAGCAAACACACTGGACCTCCTGATGGTGTGCAACGCATCAGTCAGCTCCGCTCACATATAAAGGTCCTGCCAAATGTCGAGTGTATCCTCGTGAGAAAATCTGATGGAAACTTGAAAACATTCAAGAAATGTTACACTGCAGGAAAAGAATAATCATTTTAGTTGTCTGTGTTTTCTTTTTCCTGGTATATTGTATATATTCTAACACGAATACATCTGGGAACTAATATAGTTACAGCCTATCAGGATAAATAGCAACTCTATATGACTCCTTATGGTGCGGTTTTAGAATTATAAACAAGTTACAATATGCAGCGTACAGAACTGTTGCTGCTTTTTGAGTGTCCATTGCGCAGCAGTAAACGGGTTAATAATTGCAGGCAGATGATTGAGGAAATTACTATAGGCTGTTTCTTCAGCTGCATTCTTTCTTTATTACTGAGTGTTTAATGTGAGTAGAGATGAATTCCAGGTTAATGGGCTCTTACCACAGCACATGAATGATTTGTAAACTGGGGAAATGTGACTGTCTGCAGGTCAGCGAGTTAGCAGCAGGAATTCAGCATCTTGCAGTGGTTCGCTTCACATTAATGGTGACCTCTCTAATTGTCAAGTCATGGAGTTACTTCCTGAATTTGAAGGATCATATACGTGCGCACATGTAAAATAACACGCTGTGTGATGCTTTGAGTTGATTCCATGCGGCGTGGGTGACACGAATTCACATGGGAGTTCAAGTGTTGCAACGCTGCACAGCACACGTACGCATGATGATAACGCACGTCCACCCACGCTACTTGCACTCGCATCTCTATTTGTGTCACTCATTTCAACGTATCACTTTTCCATCCTCCAAATTCGCACTGTTTGCACTCATCCATCCCTTTTCTGGCAAATGCACTGACAAACAAATGCCTTCCCTCTGCCACCCTCTTTTGCTCATATCCTCCGTGCAGAAACAATCGCACTGGATCTCTCTCAGCGTGGCTCCGCAGCCGAGGAAACCTTCCACACTTTTTATTTGCAATTTGCTTTAGTTTGGATACTGGCGGAGCGTCGCCCTGTTACCGTGAATTATCAGGTACAAGCTGCACGTGTGTACCAGGGACGGTGTTTGAGCGTGTTCACGAGCATATGCACATCAGAGAAGATTTGTCTGTCACACAGATTTGGCTAAGCGCTCTGATGTATTCCACTTCACAGGTTGGGAGTTTAGAATGTATCACACAGACAGACACACAGAATACCTACTGTATTGTTTATCTGCGTTTCCTCTTTGCCGCCTCTAATTCCATTTATCATTTTTCTCCATACAAGAGGCATGATCCCTCCAAAACTCCCCCATATTTAATGCTTTTTCCTTTTTTTCCCATCTCACGGCTTTTCCATTTACTAAGCTACTGCCAGCTTTAATTTCCAACATTCTCGGATCGGCAGAAGCGCTCATGATTACGTTCCTTAACCATACAACGTTCATCTCAGCCAGACGCATTTAAAAGGTTGGGTATGATTTGCCCTCTTTTTGTCTGCTGAACAGTGGAGCATGCACATTGGTGTCTCCCATTTGCAGAATTTGCGAAGTGAGTGATCCGCTTGCATCATCTAGTGGCTGAAAGCTAGTACTTATTCCACAAAGGATGGAGGAGAGAGGAGTTCAGGCTGGGAAATGCCCGAGCCACAGAGGTGTCAAGTCAGACATTTAGTTTAAAAGCCTCTGTTAAAAATGAGGTTGATGGTGTCAGGAGCTAAAATCACGGCACTTTGATCACAAAGATGAATGGTGATTTAATGAGTCATCCTTTCACAAAGAGGGCTGATGAAAGGAGATATAATGGAGAGGATCTGTGGGCCCGCGAGAGACAGGAAATTAAGACTTTCAATCCAAAATTCTGAAAAATATTCACCCAAACAACATCTGAAGATTACATCCTTAAACAGCTCTTCATCCCTTTCTCTTCTCGTGTCGCTCTTTCTTGTCTTCTGTCTCATAACCATAAACATTTATAAACTTGAAAGTATATTTTTGTAAACAAGACGACTGACTTGAGTCAGTTAGTCGCAGATGAACAAGAATTATATCTCATCAGAGAGTGTAGGAGGAAGGGGTGGATGGAGTGGTATTATATGAATCTGAATAGCTCTGAGCTCCATCTGTTGTGTACTATAGAGATGAGTCATTCTGCCTAGTACAGCACGGGTCAAAGCAGCCTGAAATCTCCAGCTTCATAGTCGCACACATACAAACACAGACCCACAAATAAGCACGTCCACTAATACATGATTGAGTGAGTCTGCCATCGTGCATTTAGACTGTGTCTACAGTTTAGTCAAGCCTATTAAGCCTCAGCTGGTATCAGAGATTGGTTTTCAGACCACATCGATGCTTGGGACAAACATTCTGAAATGATAACGCAACAATGCTTCTGATAATATGCAGTAATAAAAGAAAACTCAAACATTAAACTCCAAAATAAGTGTTAAAGGACACTTACAGCGTTATGCTCATTTTTCAGCTCAAAAATCTTATTCGGAGAATCTAGTAGAGTTCAAAATAATCCTTTTTATCCTTTACTGCATCTTGGTGCAGCCCATTTATTCACACTTTGTCTGAAACACTTCTGTTCAGTTTTATATATATATTCACAACAACCACACCTCAAGGTGCGTTAATGTAAAGAGAACCTCAACGATCAGACAACCATGCATGAACAAGCCCTTGGCAACAGTGGGAGAACTATAGGTAAGAGTCAGAATTGCTTATGATTAAATGCAATGGTGGTGTATGAACACATAGAGAGTGAAAAGAGTGAAGGAGAAATTCCCCAGCACCCTAAGGCTATTGCAGCTTAACTAAGGCAGGGTTCAGGGTTCACCTGATCCATAAAAAGCAAAATCTGAACATTTTCTTAAGAGTAAAGAGGGTGTCTGTCTCCCAAATCCAAACTGGGAGCTTGTTCCACAGAGGAAGGGGCTGAAAGCGGAAGGCACAAGTAAGCCTGAGAGTGAGGCGCTCCACTAGGACAATGTGGAATATAAAACACTATAGGTCCCATTTACCTAGAACTTCTTTTTTCCTTTACCACTCCCAGATTAAAAAAAGAAAGAAAATCCACCTACAAACCGTCCCTCACCTTCAAACTAAAAACACAAACCTGATACACTGCTTCATATAGTTGCTGTGACTGCTCTACAAAATCAAAGAGGAACTGCAAATGTGTATTTTATCGCTTTAACACTGATGCTGACAAGATCAGGTATGCCATTATGCCAGACTAATCCTTACCTCCACGTAAAACTCACGCTAATGTCAGTGCTAAACCAGATGATGGATCATTCAAAAGGACAGCAATCCGTCAGTTTCTTCACACAAACTTTATTTGGCTACCTAAAGTTTTTACTTTAAACTGCATTCGAAAACATAATAGAAATATAATAAAAAATGGTACTACACGTAGTTTCCTTTATGTGCTCCCAACACTGGCTAAACCAAATATCAAGCTATGAAAAAGTCAGACGCACATAGGCTCGCAAAGGTACTGTGTTCTCTAACCCTGTGGTCAGAAGTAGACCACATTAGGTAGCGCCCTCCAAAATGTACACCCAAAATTGCATTTCTGTAGAGGCGCGGTAAAGGAGGAGGATATGAAGGCACTTTTTCTCTATTCTGTCTCGTCATCACTTTCCTTTGTGAGACATCTGACTGAGTTAAACATGGATTACTTTTAATGAGCTGTGTGTGTGTGTGTGTGTGTGTGTGTGTGTGTGTGTGTGTGTGTGTGTGTGTGTGTGTGTGTGTGTGTCTTTTCCCCAAGATGTATTCTCTTCAAAGCAATACACTGCTTGTAAAACAGTTTGTGTGTGTGTTCATGTGCATTGGTTGAAGTTGACAGCAGTTTAGATGCATGTGTGTGAAGGCACTTTCTAGATTGTGAGCTTGAGCTAAAGACTGCAAGAACAAAAGGCAAGAAAAAAAAGAGAAGTAGTGGAAATGGAAATGTAGAGGAGGTGCCAGAAAATGTGTGAGGAAAATGTGATCCGTTTTCTTGTTTTAGCAGAGAGATGCAGAGCAGGAATACAGTGCTTACAGCTTTTCCCTCACACCTACCGCACGTTGTGAAAAAGAGGTGTGATCATGGCATTTTGTCGGGTAAGAGAGTAAAAGGGGAACCACACAGAGGAGATATGGCAAGACGAGACAAAGAGACACTGAAACAGCAAGAAACATTAAGCATAAGTTCAAAGCGGAGCACTCTGCTGTCTTGTTTTTGTCTGTGCGACTGAAAAATACAGCATGCATATCAGATGGAATAACATCCATTTCTCACAGCTGCGAGCTGTAACTTACCTTTCAAAGCTGAGCATTATAGAGATGTTCATACAAAAGATACAACATTCTGTGCCTCTCAACATATCAAGACTATCCTTGCACTTTTTTGTACAAGTAGATTAATGCACACACATCTCTAAAATACATGCATTTGAAGGTCAGGCATTCATTTTCTCCTGTTAATTAGATTCGAGCCTTTGTGACTCTTGGTGTGATTGTGGAGAGCAAGGCCACTTATCAAGTAGGGCGTCTATGCTATGCATCAGACAAGCTTTAGCACACAAATTGGAATTCACAAAACAGTAAAGTAGCCCATCAAGACACAAGTAAACACTTACTGTGTAGTTATCAACTCGAGGAGTTTAACCTTCCACCAGCTCTCCAGCAGGGAAGCTGGGAAGCTGGGTGGGGGAGTCTAACAGTATGCATGTCAGAGACTCACTAAACAAACAAGTCAGGTTGTGTCTCTGTGTTGCAGTAGTATTATTATCGTTTCATATGCAAGACATTAGCAGTGATGTCCGTTTATGAGGAAAAACGCAATAAGTACCAAGTGGTGCTGGGGTGTGTTTTTTAGCAAAAAAGTCTTGTCGTTCAGCTAATGATTAACGCTTCTCTCCTTTGCTTGCCACAAACCTTAGCCATTTTTGCATTTGCTGTTTCATTTACTGACTACATGAGCTTAAAGTGATGTATCATATGCAGTATAAAGGAAAATATGATCTCTGGGAAGCGCTACTTTTTCCTTACTAGCCACAGTGTTGGGTTTAATGCATCCCAAAATAACATGTTACTTTAATCACGTTACATTTTTAAGTAATGTAACAAATTACATTAATAAATAGATTTATTACATTATAATTATAATTATGTTGTTCCTTATGTTACTCAGGTTGTTCAGTTGTCTGCATGATGGGTGTACAGAAAGAGAAAAGCATGAAACATGCCTTTTTCTCCTAATACACTTGGTGATATCGTTCATGTGGAGGGAGAAGGAAAATGTTGGAGCAGTCTGCAACTTCTGTGGATATGGACATTCCTTTTATTTTTATTACATAAAATGAAAATAATGCAATGATAAAGTGTAAACTACTTTTAAGATAAAATCAACTGTAACACTGACCCTTTGCAGGTGTTTGGACAAGTAGCAAGCTCAAAAAGCTTGCAAAGAACCCACGGTCAAAGTGTGCCACCCCAGCCCAGCAGCCAGAGGCTGATCTTCATCTGCTAACAAGTTCAACTGCTAACTTCATATTTGACATGTTCTTAAAACTGTTAGCTTTAAATAAAAAAAAAAGAGTGATTAATACTTCCTGCTGCAGTAACTAATTTTAGGCAGCATAGCGTTGTTCTGGAGCTTCTTCAATCGTCTATGTGGACTTGCGTCAATCTGGTGGGAGGAAGAGCTTCTCTCTTCCATCTAGAGCAATAAAGAGCAGGTATATCTGGTGACCAATATGAAATTGATTAAGTCAGAAGTAGCTTGAAAAGAGGAGCTGGGGAGGAGGTGGGTTGCAAAGCAGCTTGTAGATGTGCAGCGACAGTGGGCAGGCTGAAGCAGGTTACAGTAAAGAGTATGCCCTATTTACCAGCTGAGTCATCATCTGTGGCCTAACATTGAGTTCAGCTCCTGGTATTGCAGCTGAACTTCCCCTTGCCAAGGGGAAACCTCTGGAGCTGCCGATAGACTCTGTTTTATTACTCTGTGTTGTTTTTATGGTAAACTTGAATTTTTCTACCGAATTTTTTGAAAATCCATAAAATACTTTTATGGACAATTCTTCAAGCACATACTGTATGTACAACACTTACTATATCTGTTCTATATTTTTATTTCTTATGAAATCTGTAACGATGTAGAAAGGTCTTGGGGTGATAATATGCTGTTTATCTTGTCCATCAGGTGTCTTCAGGCCAGGCCGCTCATCCATTTTAATATGCCCCTTGGTCTCAGCTGACAGTGAACACTTCTGAAGTGAACCAAAACTAAACGGAACTAATCATTGCCAATTTTCTTTGCCCTAAAAGCCACCCGCCTGCCCTAATTTAACTGCCACATTTAATATCCGTCTGCCAGGAGGTGGCAAGTGAAGATAGAGTGATGGGAGCTGATTAGTAAGGCCGTTTGACAGGAATGGATTAAAGTTTGGTAGATTAGGAGCACAAGGACATCGATGTCTGTGGTATTATTCACATACGTAAACATGCAATGGTTCAGTGTTTGATTTTTCCTCAAAGTACTGCCTCCATTCATTTTCCCTTATCTCTCTATTTTTGTATTGATTTACTTCTACCCACGTACTTGTCCACAGTACAAACAAAAGCCTGATCCTCTATATTGCCTTTGATTAGTCAGGGGAACAGGATGCCTCTATTTTTTATTCATACACCATGCAGACATGCCTGTCAGGAGCCAGCATATGTGAACATTCAAAGTTTTATTTTGCATTCCTCTGACTCGGTCCTAAATCAGACCTCATTTACCTGCACGAGCCTCTGATTAGTAAGATTTACCTCATTGACCCAGTTACAAGGCATCAGAGCTGTATGTTAGCATTTCCACTGACATAAACATCGAAGATTCACAAACATACAACCAGACCTCGACAGATCTAGCTAAGTAACAGAGCTGCAATTAATACTGAACATGGAACGACCTGATCTGAAAGTAGAGATAAAACATTTGTCTTTAGACTGGAATAGTATGTATTTGTAGGTTGTTGATCCCACTGCTTCTGTTTGACACTTATTACAATTTTGATGTTTTTCTTCACATGTATGCAGTTTTGTCTGATAGTTAAAGGGCCAAGTTGTGCCATGGTCTGTTTTCCTGTCTCAACAGCAGCACCTTGTTGTTCAAGATCAAAGAAGAAGACTTGCAATAAGACAAGAAAGGTTTTCTTGAATCTTGAATCTTGAATCTTGAATCGTTGAATCTTTTGATGTTTTTCTGTATGTTGACTGTTACTCAAATGTCAGACCGTGTAATACTCAGAGAAACCGCAAAAAGCCCCCAAATTACATCTCAGACTTGGCTATAATGCATACCACCACATATGGAGAATACCGAACACAGCATATGAGCACAAACACCTCACACCAACTGTCAGCATGGTGTTGGGGAGGTAATAATTTGGACTTGACTTTTAGTCACAGGACCTGGCAGCTTGCAGTCACTGAGTTGACCATTTGTATAAAAAAAATATTCTAGAGTCAAATGTGAGGCCATCTGTCTAACAGCTAAAGCTTAGCTGAAACTGGGTCATGCAACAGGACAATGATCCCAAGCACACCTGCAAATCTACAGCAGAACGCCTGAAAAAAACTCCTGCAATGCTCCAGTCAAAGTCCAGACCTCAACCTGACTGAAATGTTGTGGCAGAACCAAACTAAAATGAACTGAGGCAACTTTGTAAAGGAGAGTGCATTCAAATTCCTCCACAATGACGGCTGATCAAGTCATAAAGAAACTGATGACTTCAAATCATTTTTTAATATTAGTGAATCAAGGAGTGTATTTTGTTCCTTTTCACGTGACTGTCTGTGTTTTTTCTTCCTTAAATCTCAACAATTCAGATGGTTTCAGACAAAATGAAATGTGCACTGTATATATTTCACAGATGTGTGGGACAATGTTATCAACTAGATGAGAAGTGCACCCATAAAAAAACAACCACTGGTTTGTTACTGTTGCACTTTCATTCTTAATCTCTTTGTATTTCGACTCAGGTGTACACACATAGAAGTCTATTTGCATAAGCGCATTCAAAGACAATCAGTCTAATTCTGCTTTTTGTATTTGACCGTTTTTTGTTCTGTTAACTGAAAGTGAGAGATGTTTTTGTAAAAGACCATTTTAATGGAATGGAATTGGTGAAAGAAAAAGTAAACACTAAGGGGGGGAAATTATTCATATTAGATAATCAGAAAATGGTCTTCCTTCTTGTTTTGCATGTGTGCTGGTCCCCGAGCTTATGTGCACACTTTTTCCCATCTTCCCATGGCTCATAAAATGGGTTGTATTCCATCAAAGGGAGCTCGCACAACAAGCTTATTCCCTAATTGGTGCTTGAGCTTTTAAATTGCCTGCGTTTGCTCACATCCAAGCAGTCCCCAAAATGCTAATATGAAAAATTCAGCCTTTTAAAGAACAAAAATATTGTCAAAGTTCTGCATTAAGCATGGCTCCCGCTCTCACTGCTCTCCTATTTCCTTTGCAAGCAGATAGCCCTCTCTGTTTGAGAGGAAATAACATTTAATGGGGAGTAATTGATTCATATATTTGCATAATACAAAAATTTCATTCAATAAACTTTTGCTATACTCTGCTGTATGTGTATTTTTCTCATTTACACAAATAAAACCCTATTACAATCTTAATCATAGTCAGTGGCAATTCTTGAGTCTGTTGGGGACCCAGGCAAACAAAATCACAGGGGGGCTCCTTGGGCCAGCATTCATCACAACGTTATAAATTTATGTCATAAATAATCTCATGCCAAAAAATAAATAAAAAAACAGTTCCATAAAACGACAGGTAAAACAGTCATCCTGAGCCCAAGTTTATTTCAGTAACAGTGCCCTACTGTTAGTTGGCTGCCGCTGTCCCAAAAGTGACTCTTGGCCGGCCGTGTACATTAACACGGTCACAGACAGCAGAGCTGGCCACAGTAGGCTGCTCTGTTAGCCAAGTTAGCTAATGTTACACATCAAGGTACACAAAAGGATGAAGGACTTCCATTTGGACATGAATTTTTTGTTCTGCTTAAAAGGAGTAAAAGCAATGTCGCTTCTAAGGTTGACAAATCACGTTTCATGATTTTTTCAGTAAATTTCCCAGAAAGACCGTCTGCCCTAAAGCAGCATCACTACTGGATTTAACTCAGCTTCATTATCTTGCATTATTCACTTTAGGAGATCTGTACTTGTTCTCGGTCAGTGTTTCAATCTGAACTCTGGGATCAGGGTGGATAGTCTCAGATCTATTTGTCTCAAAGGTTTGTCTGTCATTTCAAAAGAATGACAACAAAATGTTAGAAGGAATCTAGAAGCCTAGGTGGAACTGTAAATCTTTCTCTAATGATCAGGTGAAATAAATATGATTTTTAGATTTTCCCTCAATTATTCCATATTATCATTTGATGCTGGGATGCTCTTTAAACTCTTATTTACTTAATGATTTTGTATCCTCCTTTGCTTCAGCACTTTCATGGGAACCAGCTGGAGAATTAGGTCCAGTTTCATCTCAGTGTATCCAAATTCTAAAATAATGTTGTAAAAGTCTCCATCTGTAGATAGATAGATAGAAACTCAGCACAAAAAGTAAGGAAATGTGTGTTTGGCTGATTATTTCTTTGTTATAAAAATGCTTCTGGGCAATAAATCTTATACCGTTGGAAAGCCTGTTGACTTCACCTTAAATGGTGCTACATTTGTGGGTTGAGTAGGAAAGTTCAGCCCAAAGATAAAGAGCACTCATTTAGACTCTTATGTTATCTGATGATACTGATGCGTTTAAGAGTTTTTTCTCCAATGCCATAGACTAAGTAGGGAAATTAAGTCAATAATAGTCATATTATTACAATGTCAACACGTCATCCTTTGACATCACCATGGTTAGTGTTTCCTGGCTATGAAACATAGAACTCTTGTAGCTGCATTTGTAGCTCAAATATTTACACTCCTGCTCATGCATTGTGCGTGTGATGCAGAAAAACTACAGACTCTCCAGAGGGGCAGTATGGGAATGTGGGAACACATTACTGCTTTGTGCCTTTGCCTGCTGCCGCAGAAGAAAAAAAATCTCCCAGTTCAGCTTTTTTCATTCCCTTAATCCCTAATCTCATTACCGTAAACATGTGACATCACCATCTATCTATCTTATGCACACGGCTATTTTTAATAACATTATGAATAAAAATTCTTTGGAATGACTTTTGCGTTTTTCTCATTTGATTTTGGCGTTATTAACCTTCTTTTGATTTTGTTAAGCTGTGGAGAAACGACAGTTAATTAGTGACACAGTTCCCTTCTTCCTGTATATTCAGGTAACTCACCTTCAGAGGAGTCCGAGGAGCGCGACAAGGAGCCCCGGACGCTGACCTACCCTGCGTACATTGCCAGTCTGCTGGACAGTGGAGCAAAGCGCATGGCAGCCGGAGTCCGCATGGACTGCAGCAGCCAAGGCCAGTGCCCACGCTCCTGCCACCTCTGCCACATGAGCCCAAGGGCAGCACAAGGGCGGCAGCAGTCTGAGCCGGTCCTGCTGCAGATTACCAAGGCTACACCTATTTATGAGCTGGTATCCAACAATGAAACCTACCAGGTGTGTACGGTGTTTTTGGTGCTTCGGTCTTTAATATTTAAACTACACAAATTTATTCTTCACACCCTCTAAATTGAAGGCGGTACCTTCTTGAAATACATTCCCTGTGCAGCATTCAAGAACACATTTATTATGCAGTGTCCATGTGATCCTAAAGGCCTCATTAGGAAACAGGTTATGGAAACAGAAATTCTCAGAAAGAAGCATTTCCCTTCCAGGATGTCACGCCTTTCTTTGCTTGAAGCATGCTGTGCCATAAACTGCCTTACTGCGCTGCACCTTATTTGACTCCATCAATACTGTACATCAATAGTGCTTCTACTGTTCCAGCAGGGTCAATACAGTGCTACTCCTGCGGTGTCAGGCCTTTATCCTTAAGCTCAGTCAGACAGCTAGAGCTGCTGTTATTGAAAGAGTCTGGTTAGAGTCTGCTACAGCTTGACTGTGCAGGTATGTGTGCAGAAAAGTTCCCAAAGTTCAATTGTAAAAGTACTTTTTAACTCTTCCCTGTAGTTACGAATATTGCCTTTACTATAGTGCTATGCAATATAGCAAATTTTGGTATTGATCCAATATCAAGTAAATACTGGGCTGGTATTGCCAATACCTTTAACCTATGAAGGCTGCTTATGTAGGGGAGAGCAGTGTGTCGTGACTTGAGATAATGAGTTAACAAAACATACCTTTCAGCTTCAGTTTTTTTTTGTGTGACCTGGAATACAAATGCTCCTGTTTCTGCAGGACTTTAGGTCAGCTTCTGTTGTTTAAATATCCTGACGCTATAAATAATATGGACGTGACAACAGAAAAAGGTTCAGACGTTTTTCATAGTGCATGGTTGAGATGCTTTTTTTAATTACCAAAAAAATAATTAACACACGCTGAACGTGCAGAAAAAAAAGAATTCTATTGTGTTAGTATTAATCTGACACCATTAAGAGCATTGTACCAATATTTAGATCTATCCACTTCCACCTTTTGCATTTTTACTCTGAAAGTTTTATGAGCCTTTCAGGTTTTCCACATTTTCTACAGCATTCTGGCAACTTAGGTAATACCAGTTTTTTATGTAATGTTAAAATGTGAAACGTTGTCCCTGCCTGGGTTCTCCAAACTCTCCCGAGAAAATATCGCCAACACTGTGAGACGCCTGGAGGTCTGACAGTGGTTCGGCTGTCTTTTGATAAAATCTCAGTGGGATGTTTCATTAAGTAGTTGCCACTCCAGTCCACCATTCCTAAAAGCACAGAGTTCTGTATCCACGGTTATCCTCCTGTAAGGTTCTCCCATGCTCACCAGTGAACACTGGGTTCTTGATTACCTGTCTGACCAAAGCCTGTTTGTCTCTGATTGTTCATGTTTGGCTTTGCGCCCGCATCCATGAAGAGTGTTGGGGCTTTGAACCTTGTTGTGTCTCATCGTTATATTGACAGCTCTGTCAGCCCCATGGATTGGTTTGCACTCTCTCATTTATTGTGGCACATTATATAAACAGGTGCTTGCTTTTCCTAATGTCCAGTGAATTCAGTTCATCACACAGGGACGTGATTGTAGGGGAGGAAATTAATAAAACACTCTGAAATCCAGTTTCTGATCGTGCAGTATTGTGTGCCGACTGATGTGGGGGGAAAAAATAGCTGAATTTTTCTTAAGAGTGTGAAAACAAGAAAAGCGGATAATTTAAAAATGAATAAAAATGTTGTTTATGCTCATCACTTTGACCTGATCTGAATGTTGAATAAACGCAGGTTCAAAATTCTTATTTCATTGCTTTTGGCACTTTAGAGGTGGAGAGATAAATTGAGGTTTTGCTGAGAGTACTCTGGATAGCTCTATCTCTTTGTCAGCCTATAAACCAGAAAATACTGTCAACAATCACAAAAAGTTTTCTGTAACTCGGGCTGTGAATGATATACAAACAACCCCCTCAGAATGCAGACAGAATAAAAGTGAAAAATTGTGTGTTACTGAAGTAGAAACAGGTGGGTCAAAGAGAACAGTCTTTAAATTTATCTAGAACAAAATGTTGCATGTTTTATTGGGATCTAATAGATATTACCGTGGAACTTCCCCTTCCTGATTACGTTTTTATGCAGTGTTTTATGTTTTTTACATGTGATTTTATCTTTTACCTCATTAGACATACACCAATTTGCAATAATTTGCAATGTCCAGTGGAGAAAGTGTAGTAAATTAGATAACTTAATGCATATTTGATACATTTTCTTGTATTAGTTAAAGACGCCCACTTAGAGTAATCAAATTTGCCTAAAAATTGACCATTGCATGGAAAAAGAAATACACAGGTTTCTTTTGGCTTACAGTTTCTGGCCTTAAAAATCATGAAGTAGAACAGTTTATGTGAGAAAACAGCTGCAAAATTACAGGCATTCATGTGTGTTTATCTCTGCCCTCTCACCTCTCGCTGTTTCTTATCCTAGGCTCTTCAGGAGGCAATGATGAGCATGCTGTGGTGCTCAGGAAAAGGCGATGTTATCGATGACTGGTGTCGATGTGATTCCAGCGCTTTTGGCACAGACGGACTGCCCACCTGCGCCCCACTTCCTCAGCCCATGTTAGTAAAACCTGTATTCTTCCCCTTACATCAGGGGTGTCGGACTCCAGGCCTCGAGGGCCGGTGTCCTGCAGATTTTAGATCTCACCCTGGGCAAACATACCTGAATAAAATGATTAGCTCATTACCAGGCCTCTGCAGAACTTCAAGACATGTTGAGGAGGTCATTTAGCCATCTAAATCAGCTGTGTTGGATCAAGGATACACCTAAAACCTGCAGGACACCGGCCCTCGAGGCCTGGAGTTCGACACATGTGCCTTACATGAATTGTGGTAAATATAATCAATTGTTTCACAGGCAGAAATCGTTCTCCTGCTTCAGATTTGTGTGCATGCAGTGTTTTATTGCAACATTACTGTGGTCAGTGCATTTGTTCTCCGGTTCGGTTTGGGTGCTCTAATCAATCTGCTGAGCTGCCATTCATTGATTTCTTGGCATAAAACTTGTGTGCAAAATGTTTTCAGTGACATATAACTGCAGAAGAGAGCACCAGAGTCAGTCAGACATTAGCGGATAAATGACTATATTTTCTGTTGACAGAGGTGTTTGTGACAGTGCAGAACATGTTTTCAGTTGGGTTGCAGTTTGACAGAACAAGAAGGATAATGTTAGCTGTCAATTACAGTAATGAGGCCAGTTTGCTGAAAACATCTTTCAGTAAGTGGTGCACTTGTATATCTCTGTCACTCTGTTGCCAGGCTTAAACTGTCTTACGCCTACGAACCCAGCAGCTCATTGGTCATCATGGAGTGGAACCACACGGAACCCCCAATCGGTGTGAGGATTGTTGATTACCTCATCAGCCAGGAGAAGGTGACAGAGAGAACCGACCACTCTAAAGTTGAGACAGGTGCGTCAGTCGAACACTACATATGTCAAGAGTTTGACCATGAATAGCAAAGCCTACGAGATGGGAAATTGCACAATGTGCTGTGGTGCTAGTTAGCAAACACCTTTAGGTAACATGAATCACAAAGATATTCATCCTAATATTCCCTGCTTTACTTTTATAGATACAAAGGTTTACCACCCCGCAGGTGAATTAATAGTACACTGCAGTGAAAATGTATTTGCCACCTTCCTGAAAGTTAACCTGAGTAAATATAAAATGCAGTATTTAAATGAGGATTTGCCCTTTGCTAAGTCATGAATTAATATTTTTTGGAAAGCTGAATTCATTGTCACTTGCCGAACCCAGGCCAATTGAATCAAGGACAAAATGCCAAACTGAAGTAGGCTAAAAGAATCCAAAAACCAACAGATCACACCACAGTCTAAAGCAGTGGTTCTCAAACTTTTCACATCATTCCCCACATGGCAGGAAGAAATATTTTCATGCCCCATCTAAACGAAACAATGACAGAAAAGCCTAGCTGCAACTTTATTTAGATAATAAACTCATTCACAATGAATCCTTCAGTAATTTTTATTTTAAACAAACAACTTTCATTTCAAAAAACTATTTGTAACTTTTGTCACTAGACTGCTTCATTAGTCTGCATCACCTCTTCAAAAAAGCAACAAGTTAAACAGAATGTGAACATTGCCAGACATGGAAAAATAAAGTTCAGTCTTAGCCTTATAAAAAAAGAAATCCACAAACTTCTGAACAGAGATGAAAAATATATAATTTAGTGAGAGTTTAGTGCGTTTCACTCTTAGTGGCTGCAGTCAGCCTATTTTGACTGCAGAGCTGTGGCGGGGCGTGGACTGCGACGTGGCTGCCTGATATTATTTCTATCCCACTATAACTTCACTGTATAAAGAGCTAACATTTCCAAAATTTCAGTACTTAGTCGTTGTAAGAAGTGTTTGTGAACTAAAAATCAAGAAAACAGGGATACTGTTTGTCGGTGACTTGGACAGCCCAGTGTTTGCTCCTGACGCAGGGGAAACAAATTCCGTCGGGGGTACCTACCTTGGCACGACACGTTCGCACTTTTCAGTACACTTCTTTATTGCGGCTGTGGACTTACACATGTGGCTGCAGCTTTTCAGCGGATGCACAGCGGATGCACAGCAGATGCACAGCAGATGCGCATATTATTAACGTAACTGCCCCGTATTTCTTTGTTCTGCCGTAAAAGTGATTCAGATGTTAAACATTAGTTCCACAAGACTTTTCTGCCAGGTGACCCCGCCACACACTTTCAGAACCACTGGCCTAAAGAAACTGGTGGGAAACAAAGTCACTGACATCTGTCAGTCTGGAAAGAGTTACAAAGCCACTTTTTAGGCTTTGGGACTCCAGTAAACTACGATGAGGACCATTATCCACAAATGGAGAAAACTTGGAACAGTGGTGAACCTTCCCAGGAGTGGCCGATCTACCAAAATTACTCCAAGAGCATATCGACAACTCATCCAGGAGGTCACAAAAGATCCCAGAGTTCATTATTCAACAATAACAAAGAGACTGGGCAAAAATGGTATCTGTGGGAGAATTCCAAGGTGAGAACCACCGCTGAGCAAAGACAACACAAAGGCTCATTTCCAAAGAACATCTTGATTATCCCCAGAACCCTTTGGAAAATATTCTGTTGACTGACGAGACCAAGGTGTGAGCCCCGTTATATCTTCTGTAAAACTAACACAGCATTTCATAAAAACAGCATCATACCAACAGTCAGACATCTGGTCTGGGGCTTCTTTGCTGCTTCAGCATTTGGACGACTTGTTGTAATTGATGGAGGTATAAATTCTGCTGTACCAAAAAATCCTAAAGGTCAGCGTCCAGCCATCAGTTGATGCCCTGAGGTTCAAATGCACTTAGGTTCAGCAGAAGAATGATCTACAACGTACCGGCAAAGTCCACCTCTGAGTGGTTCAAAAAAAATGAAAAATAAAGGTGGACTGAAATCTGATTGAGATCCTTTGGCATGATCTTAAACAGGCCATTCGGTCCCTGAAAACTGTCCAACATGGCTGAATCATAACAATTCTGCAACAATGTTTCGGCCAAAATTCCTCCACAGCAATATTAAAGACTGTGAAATGTGAACCTAACCAAAAGTCCACCAATTTGGCTGCACCATATGGCCATAAATGTCTAATTTGTTTTATGCAGTATGGAAGAAATCCTGGCTTAGAAATCAAAAGAAAGAAATATCATCAAGCTGCAAAAAACACTGTTTCCTGAAAAAGGTGCTTGCCATGGCAAAAGTTTATCCTGTTAAACAATTTGACAAAAATGTTCCATTCAAAAATGCTTTAACTATTAATAATAATTTTAAAAATCTAAGTCAAAGTCTATTTAGGTTTGTCAGCATTACAATATCCTTATGAGCCCTCTACCTTTGTGCCGACTTAAAAATCACTCTTACTTGTTTTCCAAATAATTGACTTGTAATTTATAATGCCACCACAAGATGGTGTACACTAGTAATAGCAATGGAATTATGTGTAATTTGTTCAGAAGCCTGATTTCAGGACATTTACTTGTGTCTACACAGCTGTGGCTGTTTTGGACACACTGTTGTTTAACTAGCCAGATGGCAACTAGATGCATTAAAGCTGCTTCAGTCTATTTTACCTCACACGTATACTGAGAATATATCAACATCAACATGCTACATTAGAATGAAACTACAGTACACATACTTAAGCTTCACAATAAAGGTTAGTCGCCTTTTTCTCCAAGCAGGTTTCATTAGTTCCTTAAAATGATTTCTGTTTGTTTTCCCTGTTTAATCCACAAGGATTCAGTGATTTACTTCGGAAGAAGTCAGTGAAGCAGCTACATGAGCAGCAGGAGTGTGTGTGGCTCTGTCATCCATAACAGAGAGCACAGCTTATTTGGCTGGCTCTATATGAGTAGAAGCTGGCAAAACAGGGGCGGTTTATTTAAGCAGTAATGACCCAATCCATAACGGAGACTGTTAGGGTTCCCTGTGAGCACCAAAGTTTGTTGTAGCTTAATGAGAGAATAAACTGTATTTGTCAGACCAGAGAGGATCATTAATCAATACTACGGGTTCAGAAGGGAGTGGAAAGCGTTTTCTTTATTAGTGGTATTAAAGAGAATGTGAGCTATAGTTTTGGCACTAATGGTTCGTGGCTATAAAAGATTGTATTTAGTCTCTATTTCAAGGCTTCTTCTTTAGACTGCAACTCATTTTTGCAGCACGGTCGATCTAATGTGAGCACTCTGTACATTTTACAGTTTATTGAAGGTAGAGAGAGGTGCTTGTGTCTGTCTGTCCTGCTCTCTCGTATTGGGACGTTACAATGCTGCATCTTTTTATTGATCGGTGAATCGCGATGGACCCTGATCACAGAGGATTTTCTTTAGCGCTATCGTAAAAACATAGTTGCTGTAGCTGCATTATTGCAGCTAATACTTAATGCTATTACTTTGCACAATTTACCATGTTAAGCATGAAAATATAGACTGTTTTCATCCATGCAAATCTAAAACCTGCTGCGAGTTTAGATTAGTTTTGAGGTTGAAAGTAGAAGTCATCAGGCAGCAGCACCAAAGACAGCAGAGGTGCACATTCTGGACAGATGAAGATTGTGGGAAATTAAAATTAGTCTAGCTGAGGACGAGACACGCATTCATAACAGCAGCTACACTCTGTTGTCATGGGATGATAATTTGTGCACTGCAGCAGAGACAGGTCCAGCAGTCTGAATTAAATCCCAGCGGTTGGTGGCTCGAGCGCTCATGGAAAAACACAACAATAAACAGCAATCAAGAAAATACATATCGGTGCCCCAACTACATGTAAAGAAATTAAAATATACAGGGACAAGAAATCATAAATCTATTCCAATATCCTTAATAAACAGACTGAAAATGTCATTTTACTTTTGCAGTGCCTCAGTTGTTTTCTGTAGTTATATTTGTACCACGTAATCATGAATTTTCTTTTGAGTTTTGTATATTTCCATTCATCCATCCATTTTCTTCCACTTATCCAGGTCAGGGTCAGGGTTTGTACTTGTATGAAAAACTACTTTTACAGCACTTCCCTGCTTCAAGCTGAAGTATAGATTGAGTCAGTGCAGCTGAAACAAACTGCTGATGTCCGTGAATTCAGTTCAGACATTGGCTGATACAGAGATAAAGAAGAGAGATCATACCCCAAACAAGATGCTAATCTAGCACGCTAAATTATGGAAATGTTTCTTATGGAATTTAATGGTGTAACACAGAACGTGTGCCACAGGAATGTTTCACTCTTTGGATTATTACAGTCAGGTTTTCCAGTTTATAGTTTATCTAGGGTGACCATATTTTGATTTCCAAAAAAGAGGACACTTGGCTCAGTCATGAAGAACTTGCTTAAAGAAACATGTTTAACATATTTAAATGATGCCTTCTCTGCGCGGTTAATGAATTGTGAAATAGAATATGTTATATAGGCTTTTACAAGTCAACAAATAAAAAAAAATAACTTAAAAGCCTCTGGAATTAAATAATGGTACAGAAATAATGCCTCATCTGCATAAGAAAAATTACCAGTACTGGGTCGGTACCAGGGCTGGACTGGGACAAAAAATCGGCCCGGGCATTTTGACTAGAGACCGGCCCACCAGGTATTATAGAAAAAGCCATAAAGCCTTTGAATGAAAACAAACACTGTTGTAACAGTGATGTACAGTCTTGTTGGTATATGTATGATTTCTATACATTTTACATCAGATAAAAACTTTTTTTACGGGACGGTTGGCAACTACTAACTAACCTTATGAATAAATTAAAGTTCACTATCAGTACCATCATAGCACCACCCAGCTGTATAGCAACTCCGTCATGCTAGCTAGTGCGCAGTACGCGTTATTGCAACTGACTGTAAAAAGTCAGCACAACGAAAATAAACTACACCTAAACTTGGTTTATATCGAACCCAGATAGACTGCAGGTCATAACTTCTTACCTGAAGTTCAGTTCACCTGACACTTGGACCGGCAGCCACCTTGGGTCTCTCCTCCTCCTGCCTCCCCTTTCCCTGATCCACCTGCTGGCCTTTGTGGAAGCTCCGCCATAGCCACCACCAAACAACTGAGTTATTTTTTACACATCGGCCAGCATCTGGCCAATCCACCACCTTTCATTGTTTATACCGTTACAAAAAAACCCCCATCGGCCCATAAAACCGAAAAACCACCATCGGGCATACCGGGATGGCCAGTCTAGTACTGGGTCGGTACGAGGGAAATTTCTTTTGCAGTTCGTCTGAAAGACGCACTTGCGCTTTGGGATCTTTTAAACATCATTGGGCGTGTTGTTGCGCGCTGTCTGTCCTGTCTGTGAGCGCAGAACAAGCGCTCACAAAGCAGCAGTTTGGGGATGACGTCACACACCTGGGTCCTCTGACGGACTATAGGAAAACCCAGACATTTTTATCATTCTCGAAACTCCCCCCGTACGCCCCGGACGGAACGTGAAAAGTGAACATGTCTGGGGAAAAGAGGACGGTTGGTCACCCTAAGTTTATCTTACACTTTCTAAATAAATTGATGCTTGTTTCTGTTGTGTAATGTCAGCCATTCTCATTAAACTAATAGAGATTACTTTTTTCACACAAGAAAATATCTTTTGTATCCATTCAGCTCCACTGGCACCACATGAGGATAATTTCTTCAGGTTTTCCAGCCAGTTCCATAGCTAATCAGTGGCACTGTCTAGACCCTTAAGGATGGCATAGATAATATGCTTTGTTCTCGCTGGTGTAACAGACTCTAGTCTCTCATTAATTGCTTCAAAACAAACTCACAAACAGCATTTGCCCAGGAGGTTTAATCCATCACTGCAAAACTGAAGCAGAAAATAAATTTATCAGACTTTCTTGCTTGCTGCCTGAAGTCCCATTTTGTTTAGTGTCTGCTTGCAGAAAAGCATGACACTGCACTGTTAAAAGAGCTGAGTTTACAAATACTCCACTTAAACCACTGGAGCAGTCTTTGAGGGTACTTCCTATGTCTAATATGCACTTTAATGTCGGCCTTAAGATTGTTGCAGTTTGTTTTTTTAACCTCCTAGGGGTTTTTTTTCTCTTTTTTTAATCGTCAGCAGTTATGTGAAAGTGTCTTTCCTTCAGGTATCTTTATTTTATTAAGAAGTGGTGTATCTTTATCAGTGTGATTTAGAAAGTACAAGCACATATTTTGCATGTGGGTGTTTTGGACCAACATCTGGTCCAAAACACCCACATGCAAAACACGTAAAAGTCTATTAAAACAGTTTAAATTGCCAAAACCGAGGCACAAACTAGCAAGCCATGTTAGTCACATCCAGGAGGATAAGATGTAAAATAAAAATGATTTCTATCAAAATTAACATGAGATTCTGTGTGGAACTGATAGACTTTTGGAGCCTTCCTCAAGTGACCACTAGAGGCACTGCATGGCTACCTCAACTCCTGCAGTTGCCCCTCAGTCCTCAGGTGTGTGTATAGTTTCCAGTTGGACTGACCGAGTTGTGTGGCAGAGAAGGACCCACTCACACGGTGTTGCAGGCTGTCATTTGTTTATGGCTAAGCGTTTTTGGACACATTTTACCCTAGCAGCTTTTCAGCTGCGCTCCCTGCTCAGCACAGCACACCGCTCTCCTCCACTGGTCCCAGCAACATCCTCAAAAAGGGAGACACAATTAGACGATGGAGGTCAGGTGTGTCAGTCAGCCCCTGAACCCACTACTTCACCCCTGCCCTGCAACCAAACCCTGCCATATAGTTTCTTCATTTGTAACCATCAGATTTCTTTTTTCTAATTTGTTGATGTTGATCAATGCATAGTGAAAAACTTATATTGTGACAACTCTAAGCCTAAACTTGTTTGATTTTTGCCTAACACTGAAGTGCATGAGAAGTGTTAACCCAATGGCAAAGTTAAACAGGAAGAGAAAAGCTGAAATCCTCTCTGATGCCGTATAGATAGAAGGATGATGCAAACAGAGACTGTAATTTCATATTTAAAAAAGCTGCCGGGAGCTATGCTGCCTTCTCCAGCCACTGGAAAAGAAGCGCTAAATCTCAACGGCAAAACTCAAAAGCGGTTTGACTCCTCAACATATTTGAACCCTTTCACCTCCTTCACACTCAGCAGGCGCATAGAAGCTAACGTATAGGTCAGGGGATTACAGAGTTTACTGAGATCACATTCCATATCTTCTGGGCATTTAAGTTGTCAAAACTTTTAACAGCTCCCTCTCGCTGCCATTTGGACTCTCCGATGTGTGAAATTGCCCCGCGCTGCTCTAATTGCACTAAATGAAAGCTATCCAGATCTGGTTGTTGTGGCTTGGCTGTGTTAAGAAAAACACATACGTAGTGCAGAGTTTTATCACAGCTTGCCACCTATGCATCTCATCTTTAATGGATGATTGATTGCTTTGGAGAACACACCCTGATGCGAACACGACTGAAAAGGGTGCCTGGGTATGGATGTTGTGTGGAGTTCAGGAGAGCAGAGGGGCGAGTGAGAGCAGGGGAGACAGGCAAACTGAAAGATGGAGAGATCTGGAGAGCCCTCTCTGCACGCCGTGGTTTTTATTTCATCTGTCAGTCTTCTGTCATCTCCGAGAATACATCTCACACGAGCTGATGTTCAATTCTTCACAGATCTCTTCTTGGCTGCCTCTACTTTCCTCTTCTGTTTTTCCCCACCAGCTCCCTCATCTTTCCTCTCATCTCCTGACCCCTCCTGTTCCATTACTTTTCTCTTCTTAACTCTTCTCATTTAATCTTTATTCTAACCACTACCTTTTTCTTATCCTTGCCTCTTTGCTTTCAGGTTTCCAGGAAAAAAAGAGAGGAGAGGAGGCCAGGGATGGGGCCTCTCACTTTTTTTTTTTTTTTACCAGACTCATATTTCTTGCTTTTATTTTATCTTTATAATCTTCTCCTCCTTAGTCTTTGGTGTTTTTTTTTTCAAAAAGCATCCAGATAGGGTAAACCATGGGTCAAACTAAGCTTGTACAAAAAAGACAAGCAACTATATCTCATTAGTAAAACCTTTTCAAGCAACCATAGTTAACCTACTGTACTATAATGTACTATACTGTCTAAGTCACAGCTCTTTTATGACAAAGGAATAGTAAAACAGCTCCTCATCATGTGCAGGCTGTATTTACGGCGATAGGTTTTACAGCATGATAAATTAGGAGTTATGATGGATGCATTACAGTATCTTTGCACCATCTTTAATGATACTTTAACACGCTTTTTATATAACTGTGTAATGTGGCAATATAGATCATATTGAATCCCTGTTCTAAATAAGTGACAAGGGAAATCCATCAATGCTCATACAGGGACTTGTTTTTCGCAGTCGTGGGCGTATATCAGCAGCATATAGTTTAATAAATAAATGGCTTGCCAGTTCTGGTGAATGTAATGATGCTCAAAATTTTAATACTATACAGCTTAAATGAACACCATCAGCCCTCTGGAGACAAATGGATCTGCTATGTTCCAGTAATTTGCTAATTTTGCTGTTTTTCTGCCATCGTTCCTGTTTTCCCAGGTTTCCCTGTTAAAACTAAATAAGATATTATCAAATCAGGACCAAATGTTGGACTAAGAGAATCTAATGGACAAGAGGGCAGTGGCTATCTTGACATAGATAGTGTGTTTTGGGAATTTTCTCTCTATTTCTGCCTGTCCCTGTTACTCTGACAAACACATCACCTCCTGTGGGTGGTGGACAAGGAAAGTTAAATTGCTACATGAAAGAGAGAATTCTTTTAAAAAGTATTAACCAATTGCTTGCATAATGGATTTGCATGTTAACACGATATGGGTCATTTGTTTTCACACTGGTAATGCTGCTCTTGGAAAACTGTTTCATGCTACTTCAATGGATGTAATAATATTTCATCCCTGAAGTTAATCCTCAAATGTCTTGCATGATAAATTCCAGAAGGACGGTGAAAGCACAACCTCCATTTATGGGAAAAGATCTGCAAAGACACTACTGCTCATCTGTGCTGGAAACAAAAAAGATGACCACTTGCTTTCTCCGAATGCACAGCAGAAACAGATGTTTGCTACAGAACATCTTTTAAGCTGTGGTCTTTATATATGAAGAGCACAGACCAGCTGACAGATGCACAGTTGCATTTGCTGTCCTGTAATACCGATAAATCTACACACAGTACATACAGCTGATGATCAAGAGAGTCCAGGTCTCATCTCGACATTGAGCTGACAACACATTGTTTGTGTGGTAATCTCTTTCTTAACAAGCTTCAGGCACACAAGGTGAGATCATAGCAAAAGCGCACACATACACTCACGCATATGCACGGTCCCAAGCAGATGTTTGCAAATAGGAAGTCTGCTTTAAGTCAGAGCACCACTCGGCTGGATCGGTCTCGCTGTGAAAACAAACATCCCCTGAGCTGGAAGCAATCCAATGATGTAACAGCTTTGATCACCCGGCGAAGGAGAGGTTCGCTTAGGGTCAGTGGAACTCGGTATCCCCTCAGCAAACACATTACTCACCTGTTTACATCATACACTTACACACAGACAAATAGGCCGGCCGGAACGTGTGTGCCTTATCCCCTGACCTAAATTGGGAAGAGCTTCCTCTTAGCGCTGGCAATTTCCTCAGAGCTGCCACTGCTTGACCTTTCCCACCTGCTTTCTCTTTACTGATAACACTGCAGCACGGCGCCATCCAAGTCAGGCCTGTCATTTCTGGGTAGCTGGGTGTAAATTACAGTCGTCAGTATGTTTAATGTAGTTTCCTTGCTTGGGTAAAATTTTACCCAACACCTCACTCCTTTAACTGTATGTCCAAAACTTGCCTTGGAAAAGCTTGAGCGCAGAAGGACAAACCAAAAAATAATAATAATAATTTGAGGATGTTTTGAAAAAGAGCCCACTTCACCCTCACTCCACATGAAGGTTGAGTCTTACAATTTCCCCAATGATTTGATCCAACTTACCACAGATGGTCATCACTTGACAGCTCTACATTTCTCTGTATTTGGGTGCCCGGCATAAAAACACTTGAGGCTTGATGTTAACTGCAAAGTTCCTCATCGGTCTTTGATCTGGCAACTTCCTTGCACACACACTTGTGAAATATCACATAAGTGAAGATGGTGTCGGTAAGTCTGCGCCTGGCATCTGGATCAATAATAAATACCATTTGATTTTAAAATTCCATTCACTTTATTCTTAATCTTTTCCAACATAAGCATCAGTGTCTCCCTATGGGTTCCAAATTGAACCCCACCCAGGGATTCCAACAAGGCTGGCTTCTCTGAATTCATGTTCAACATAAAAACAGATGGGACTCAGAGCTTTCTGCTCTAAAACAAGCAAGATTCCTATAGTACTCAAGAGCAAACATCCAAACATTATAAAACAGCTTCTTACCTTGGATAAAAGGTGGGATGGAGAGATTTCAGACCCTATAAAGAGATGAAATAAAACAATCTGTAGAATCTTTTATGCTAATCTTGCTTTCCTGACGTCATCTGTAAAGGACCATAAAGAGTTTCCTTCTTAACCGCAAAGTCACAAAGTTGGAGAAGTAAATATTTAGTTGATAATTAGCAAAAGCTGTGGCTCAACTGTTCAATACAATGCAGTGTTAAAACCACTCTGCCTCATCACAGCAGCAGATTACTACTGACGTGTTTAAAAAAAGCTTTACTGTGAGAATGAAATGAATTTAAAAAGCCTGACTAACGCTCTCTCACCAGAATCTTGTTTCGTATGCTGTATTAGGATGAAGGGCCATACTCTTCTTTTCATAAAGTCATTGCTGAACTAACCAGTCACAGTGTCCTACTGATTTAACCTTAAGGAGAGCTGCTGTACAAGATTTCATTAGATATCCATCCATCCATCCATTCGCTTCCGCTTATCCTTTCCAGGGTCGCGGGGGGCGCTGGAGCCTATCCCAGCTGTCATAGGGCGAGAGGCGGGGTACACCATGGACAGGTCGCCAGTCTGTCGCAGGGCTAACACACAGGGACAGACAACCATTCACACTCAAATCACTCGCACATTCACACCTAGTGACAATTTGGATTGTCCAGTTAACCTATCCCCACAAGCTGCATGTCTTTGGACGGTGGGAGGAAGCCGGAGTACCCGGAGGGAACCCACGCAAACTCCACACAGAAAGACCCCGGCCTGATGGTGGAATTGAACTCAGGACCTTCTTGCTGTGCGGCAACAGTGCTAACCACCGTGCCACCTCATTAGATATACTTTCATTAAAAAGCACGTGCAATTCCAGAGGCGTTATAGAGAAGCACATTTTTGATGTCAGAAGCTCCACTGATAAGTCAGAGTCTCTGCCAAACTGACATGGGATTAATGATAGACATTTTGGTGATTCCGTTTATTTCACTTTCCATGTGGATTGGTGGTTCTTGATGTAATTATAGAGCACAAAAGTGCCAAGTGTGTATGGCAAGTGCAAACAAGAGAAGTTGATGCAGAGTTAATACCTACAGTACATGCAAATGGACAGCAGAGTGCACTGTGCTTGTGTGGTTTGGAAAAATAAGGCCTTTTACTGCATTTATCTCAAGTGGTGCCACAGTTTGAATGGACTCAACTGCTGCAGATTTACATGTCTACACAGTACAGGGGAAGTCACATTGCTTGTTTTTCTCACCAGTAACTTCATTTAGCACAACTAAAGTGAGTCAATTAAAAGTCTGAAGATATTCTTAGAAGTGAGTATATCAGACGGACAGCAGTTTTGAGACAAAGAGAGGTGAGGGTGAGATGGTTTGGGCATATGCAAAGGAGAGATGGTGAATATATTGGACAAAGAATGTTGAATATGAAGCTGCCTGGAGGAAATGAGGAAGACCTCAGAGGAGATTGATGGATTTTCTGTTATTTTTGTTTCACTACATTTGTAGTGTGATTGGCATTGCTTACTCTCTTACCAAAGTGCATTACTAGTGCGTTCAGTAAAGATCACTGTGTTAGCAGATAGTTGTTAAAAGCAAGGTGTATACGGTCTTTATAGTGACAAATAACAAAAACAAGACCCTACAATAATATAGAGAAAAGCCCAACAATCAGAGACCCTCTATGAGCAAGCACTTGGCAACAGTGGAAAGGAAAAACTCCCTTTTTACAAGAAGGAACCTCCAGTAGAACCAGGCTCTGGGAGGAGCAGCCATCTGCAACAACCCACTGGGGGTGAGGGGAGGGAGACAGGACACAAGACACACTGTGGAAGAAAGCCATCATGGGAAATCCCCCAGCACCCTAATCCTGTTACACGTGACTAAGGGAGCCGGAGATTTATAATAATTAATGGTTTAATTAGAATCAAATGCATTAATTGTGTTAATTAAATTATTAAACTAGAATAAGATAAACTCAAGATGCCCCATCAGTGTCTGTCAACAATGTTTCATAACACTTGATTATTTTCTCAATGGTCTTGCTGCCTAAATGTTAGTTTTGCGAGTGGAGTTCCAGGTATTGTAACCTTGTAACCTCATTTGTAACATAAGAGGATTAGATGCTGAACTTCAGTGCCTTTTTTACAGGTTTTTAAAAATTATTTTCTTTACGACTATTGTAATGCATAACGTAATCATTGTCCATTTTTTTATTCTACCAGTTTTCTGCAGTCACCCCAGAAAAATCAATGATTGAAGACCACAGTATGATGAAAATGATTATGAAACTGCAGGACACTGATTTAACCTTTATTTTATGTTAACCTTGCTTTTATAGACAAATAATCAGAAAGCAGCAAGATGGCAACCAGCTGAGTCAAGTTCCCTATTGCAAAGAGACGTGAAACACATGACTTGCACGCAGCAACACAACTTGTCAGCAAACTGTGTTTGCAAATTTTAAAGCAGTTATTTGCAAACTTTTACAATTCTCAGAGAGAATGCAGTACGTCCGTATCAGACTGCAATTGTTTGGAGACAGGTTGCAAACTTCATTGGTCGCCCAAAGTTTGAGGGTGTTTTATGCTCAACCATTGGGTTACAACAGATCTACAACTGCTTGAGTTGTAGACCTGAAACACCGACTGTGTGTTTCAGTTAGGAAAGTGAGCTAACTGAAATATTTTGAGCCTATCCCACCTTTGACAGTAGAGACAAGCTGAAGCCACACTGCATCCCTGAATTGGATAACTGGAAGAAAATGGATGGAAATGAAAATAGCATGGATAGAAAGTAAAAACATTCTCTGCTTTTCTTCTGTAAATTTCTCCTGTTTACAGAACTAGCTGCATTTTAATCAGCAGTGGGGTCTTCACTGTCTAATGTAACTGAACCTAGCAGTCACATAAAACAATCATTAAGGCAGAAAACAGTCTGTGTTCTGAAGCCTCAGTGAAATGAAAAAAGTTAACACCAAAAAAGCGAATGTTGCCCTCGATTAATTGTTTACTTTTATTTATTTCTTAATTTTTGGCAAGTTCATAAAAAAGTGGGAAATCTGCGTGATCTGGATGACACAGTATCAGGATTCTGGTTCGCTAAACACGCAAGGAAGTAAAGCATTTGGCGCAAATCGGCGTGGATTGACACATTCGTCAACATAGAGGCATATCTGTTGCGTGAGACAAACACCTGATGGACAGCCTGGATACTGAAGCACTTAAAAATGTCGTCAGCAGGAACTGTCCATAAGAGACGGGAGTTCTCTCGAGACAAACTGGAAAGAGAAAGATTTGGATTTGGACTTGGAGAAGCTAAACAAGCCAAAAAAACCTCCATATAAACCACATATAAAGCACTGATGAGTGAACATGCAATGACAGGAATGACACGCATGGAGCCTTTACTTAAGAACTCCTGTTGTGTTGTTGCTAGGCGCATCCGCCCTAGTCCAAGGTGTTCCATTCTTTTATTGACGTATTCGGCCAAATCGAGTTTTAGCGTGCAAAACCCTCTCACGGTAACTGCTATCAATTTGGTCAACCTCACTTCTATCAAATTATAAAACAATTTATCACCCCTTTGTAGATACAAATTACACCGCTGTGACGCAAATGCAGCTTTGCAGCATACATATCAAACACAAATTGAGAGAAGGCAGAAACAATTTGGAGAGCTGTTTTCCTCTTTTTTTTTCTTCAACATGAGGCAGTTTATATAATTAAACCTTCAGCCGGTCCCATACTCTTCAACCTCATCTTCCTCTTTCTGTTCTGTTTATTTAACAATTACCCCTTTATCTTCAATGAAATGCTGGTCTTTAGAAGTTACAAACAGTCCCGTCCATCCAGCCAATCTCCACGGTCTGGTAGTGGTTGTGACCGCTGCTGGAGTGCCAAAAAATAAAAATGAAGGGCCTGTCAAAGATCAGATTTTGTTGTGTTGTCGGCCGCTTTTCCTTTTATGCAGCGGAAAGGTAGATGACCGAGTCCAGATGTTATTTGTTAAGGATGTTGCTGCCAGTTGTGTTGGTGTGGCTGCCAGCTGCCAATTACAGCTAGTTACAAGGAAGCTGCCTGCTTTAACAGAAGTGGATGAATTCCCAGACAGCCCTTAGTGAAACCTGTTATGGGATGGAGAAAGGATCTCATTTGAGCTGGTCTTTACCTTTACAGGCAGAACCTGTGTGTGTTTGTGTGCACATATGTGTTCTTTCCATGGGCTTCAGGCTCTCATGTGTCTCTATAAACCTGACTTGACTTTAGCTCTTGTAGCATGGCACATTTTAAATATCATTTGTGTTGAAGCAAGTTGCTTCCACAGCTCCACAGTCAAATGCCGCATGAGTCACTGGTTCTACTTCGACTTGTGAATGAAGCATCCCATAAGAAATCTATAATTTTTGGCTTTATAAAGAAGTATTACTGTGGAAAATACACTTGCATCTTTTTGCTTATGAACTGAGGTAATTGGTATTACCTTCAGTAATACACTTAGTACTGCAGAGTTGCAACAGTTGAAATAGTAGTCCTAGATTTGAGCAAGCCTAATCGTGATGTCATGACAAGGTGGGTTGGCTTTGCTCCACTTTACTTGCTCAAAACCAAAATCTGTTAGCACAGACTCAATCTAGCAGCTGCTCCTTTAGCCATGCGCGCTATTCGGAGCTACTAAATCGAGATAGGCAGTGAAAGCTGCAGGATACTTTATACATATTTCTTTCTCACTGGATCCAACTGATATGAAACATCAGGTTGAATTAAGCTAATGTGCTAAGTCATAAGCAGGCTGTTTTTTTGTATTTTGGAGTCAGTGCAGCAGTATATGATGCAAAATTTAACAAAACCTAACATGCAGAATTTCATGAAACGTGGCAGAAAGGTTTAGTAGGGTTAAAGAGAGACCCAGTTAAATCTTAATTTTCATTAAGACTGCCAAATAAGTCAGTCGTTGCTATTTGCTGCCAGGTGCCCTTCTAGTTTTCAGATCAAACTATCTGATGTTTGACAGACATTAAGTTTCCACAGTGAAAAAATTATCAAGCACCTGTCCTTTCCATTAAGAAGCAGAGAAAAACAGCCGTGGATTGGCTGCATAGGTCTACAGACACATGCACATACACACACTTGCACACTAAGGGTCCAGGCCTGCAGAACTGAACTGATGACAGCAGGCATGACTTCAAAAGGTGAGACATCCCATAACTCACATCATTCTCCTGGCAATCCTTGATTTTTCCAGCCAATCATACTCTAAGAATGCTGAGTAAACAATTCCAGCTGAATGACAAGTTTCTCAGAGCACCTTGATTAGATCTAAAACTGGTTCTTTGGAATCTGCATGCAGCGTGCACGGTGACTCTACTTGACCTACGAAGCCGTACCTAAAGGGTCCTTTGTCGGCTCTCCATGTGGATGTTCTAATGCGTGCTGTAAATGTGCACCTGAGTGGAAGGTCTACCAAAAAAATCCAACATTACTCAAATGATCACTGTGATCATAGAAACATATTTGAAAAGACAGCAAACACAAAATTTGTGCCACTGCCAAAACCTTTAGCCATGACGGAAGTGTTCCATTCATGTTTCATTCATCCATTCAAGCGGATCCATGTCCCTGGGTGTGTATGTAAAATAATCAGCAATAAAACAGAAGATATATTTTATCCAAAGATTTGTGAGATTACTGTGTTACAGAAGTAGCACATGAAAAACTATGTAGCCAAAGAAAGTCAGATACAAGAATACAAACAAAATAGCTCAGGAAGGTAAAAAAAAAAGTCAATAAATCAGATGTAATACAGTATAATATGGAGCTTAATAGACAAAAATCAAACAAATAACCACAGCACCATGTGGCAGCCAAGCTGAAGCAGATGTTAGAGGAAGTATTCAGCTCTAGTCATCATACTCTTAAGAATGTTGCAGACCCACCTGCAGAGGGTGGGGCACGGTTTGCTATGGATAATCCACTTATTATCCATCGCCATTCACCACAGCCACGGTTGTTTGATTCACCTCTGTGGCTTCTGATGGATACAGCAGAGGAACAGTAAGTAATGTGGATGAAGTGTCAGGGCCACAGAAGTCTTCCTTCACAGTTGTACTACTGCTAATAATGATAATATTCCATTTATATCTCCAAAAGTTGAATCTGTTCATCTGGACGTAGCGTTTTGTGGGAGAAACGTTTCGTCACTCTAGTGTTGGAAGGAACAATGGGCTGTGAGGTCAGTTCCTTAATCATAATTATGCAAATCATAATTAAGGAACTGACCTCACAGCCCATTGTTCCTTCAGTGGGCTGGTTTCAGTCATTATGCAAATGTACTGTTTATAAGGTTTGGGGAAACCTGCAGTCAGCTGAGACTGAAGAAGTCACTTAGATGAGTGACGAAACGTTTCTCCCACAAAACGCTACGTCCAGATGAACAGATTCAACTTTTGGAGATTTACTTTCCTGGATGATTGAGAATGCATCAAGATATCCATTTATATATACTTGCATACTCACTACTGAGAAACTCTCCCGCAGTGTCTGTTTCCAACCTTTGTTGTGTATTCAGGAACTACCGGGGTAGAATTTCCTGTTTCAGGCTGATTTAGTGATTTTGCTAAATAGACAGATTTACAGCACTTCCCAGCTGAACCTTAAACAGTCTACCAATGTCATCCTAGGATAAGCCGGTTGGCCTTTGCTCTACAAATAAAATGCAGGCTCATGTTTCTCAGATACTGGGAAATAAACGCTGGTGAGAGACAACGCATCAATGCATTGTGAAAAATCAGAGTTGACACAAATGTGCGCGATTTCTCTTCTTGCCAGCAGCTTCTTTTATTTTATATTTCTGTGACAGCTGTAAATCTTTGTATATCCATTTTCCAATTTTTATTTGAAGCATCATTCACCTCCTGTTTTGGCACAATTTGTAACTTATTCCTTATAGCGAAGGCATATTTCTCTTTATTCCAGTTTTTATTGCACCAAATGTTGAGCAATGCAGACTTTAAGGACTCTGATTGACAACTGCTTTGGAAAGTGTTCCACAGTGGAAATTGGCTCTTCTTTATGTACTGTGCCTCATAGTAAATCAAAGATATCTTTGCTCTCTTAAACTCGGGGAGTATTGTGGAGCTATTCGGAGAATGTTGAATCATAATAACCCTGGAGTGAACAGGTTTGCAGCCTGGGAGGAAACTTTAATGAAATTGCTCAGGACTCACGCTAATAGATCAGATAATGAGCTAATATCAAGTAAAATGCAAAGGTTTTCACGTACACTTTCCCGTACTTAGTTTCATAGTGGCCGAGCCAGCAGTTCTCTGGCATCTAGAATCAGTTTCATCTTCATCTGTCAGCAATCATTTTGTTTCTGTGTACATTTTTATTCCTATTGTGTTGAGTCATGTCCATAAATGCCATGGCAGCACACAGTGTTCACAGTGTTACCGCTCTCCTTTGACTGAGGCATTTGTTATAGTCGAATTAGTTGCACGTTTTGTTCTTTTGGCCTGCAGGCCACCCACTTCATGCATTCCTGTCATCATGACAGTGCACCGTGGGGTTCCCAAAAACTGGGCTGTATCTATTGGGCTGCAGTTCTGCTGCTTCAGGTGGTATACTGGCAGGATGGATACAACTGAGAGGGAAAGATTGGATAAAAAGTAAATGGCAGTGCTTGAACCCACATCTTGTGTGTCTCAGTCCAAAGGTAATTCAAAGTTTCTATGGTATTTTCATACTTTCAGACATTCATGTCAGCACCAACTCTGAGTTTTAATGAGCTTTTGCTTTTTGTGTGAGCAAAGGCGTGTTAAAGGATTCATGAACCGTTGGCTCGGATCAGGTCTCCTCCTCCTGCACAACTTTACAACATGTGAGAAAGGCAGTTTGGGAGTAAGAGTAGACAGTGATCTGAGGATGTGAGAATGGATCACCAGTACGCACTTGGCTAGTAATTTTCCAATCACAGGAGACTGACACTGCCAAAGGCACCTTGAGATCAGTGATTGAGGTGAGGCCAAATGTGGTTCAAAGGAACACTATGTTTTCTAGACTAGAATCATTCCTATTTATCATAACGTGGGGTCCTAGAGTTTTGGAAATACCTTTGTTCAACTTTGCTCTGAGCAGAGTCCAAAAAGTACAAGAAACATGAGCAGTGTTTCAGATGGGTTGTAAAGTATCAGTCAGTATAGCCAGTGTATCACTTTATTTGGGGCTAAAATTACAACTAGCCCATAAACAGAGAAAAACAGCTTCACACAACTTGTCTGTCGATTTCTTTTTAATGAGACTGCTCTTACAGACGAGCATTTGACAGATACTGACATTTTTCTGAAGAACATCTTGTGGATAAAAAGGAGAACATTGTTATATTGTGACAGGGATGTTTGAATTATGTATCCTGTCATGATCACATTATTTCTCAATGTAATTATCTCAACTAAATAAGTACTGGTTTATGTGTTTTGTTTTGTTTTGTTTGTAAAGAGAATATAGTGTAATTTTTATTTTCCAAATTGGCTTTTAAGATGAAATTCTCATTTGTATTTTTCCCTGGATAGGATTTCCTTGGTGGACCACAGTAGTGGGATATATCCTGTTATCTGCATTTTCGGGATGGTGCACCTGCTATAAACCTACAACTCTGTAGCTCTGTTTTTCTACTCGCGTTCCCTCTAATTCAGACATCCAAACTGAAACACTAGAGGTATGTTTGGCTGAAGTGCTGAAATTTATCATGACTGGACTTGGTTTCAAGTGGTGAAGTTGATACAAACAATAACAGCTGTTTTCTACACCGACGTAACATTTTGAAAGCACTTTTAACAGCTGGGGAACTGTCACAAGCAACAGCTTCTCAGTTCAACACAACTTTAATAACTTTGCCAAGCTAACGGGATTTAAGGTAGGAAATTAATTTGGGGAAACAAACTGCTCAAAGAACACCGGCGGCTGGGTTTGACTGCAGTGTTCTTCCACAATTTGAAGTTTTGCTTTCATCGTGTTTGTTAAGTTTAGTTGTATTTGAAAGCTACATGTTCTAGAATATGAATGAATTTTATTTATAAAGCACCAAATATCAACAGTCACCTCAAGACTTTTTATAGTCTAAGGCAAAGACCCAACAATAACAGAGAGAAAACAGAACAGGACAAAAGAGGATTTTAAATGAATACAGTAAAATTTTTGGTTTGTACGCCAAATGTCAGAACATGATCCAGAGTGTGATTCTGGTGGCGGGTGGGCTCATTTGATTCCAATAACAGATTAAATGCAGTGTTGAGTCTCTCCTTTTTAGCATCTACATGGATGTTAATACAAACAAGTATAATTATATTATCTGAACTGACCACTATCTATCACCAGGTGGATGATAAATAAGAAGTCTGAGTCTGCAGTAGGAGTCTGAAAGAAGACTCTTAGATGGATTCAAATGTTGTCTTGGTCCTTGGTTGATTAATAAGCTAGAGTGGAAGATGCTACTCCTCCTCCTCAGCCTGTGATTCTGACTCGGGTGTTGACCTTAACAGGTGACTATTGGTTATAAATAACATCTTGCACAATGATCTATGGGGTTGTTTTCTGTGGGAGTACATGTGGCTATATCAGAAATCTTCTTTCAGTATTTGATCCATATATTTAGCACTTTTTAAGATAAAACCTCTTTTAATGTGTCTAAAATGTCTTTGCTATGTTTTTTTTCTTGCTGTAAAAAGCAAAGCAACTAAAAGGGGACGTAAACAGTAGCTCCAGTGATATTTTTTTCCCATTTCTCCAGCCACTAAAAGGCTAACGTGGATAAAAGTGAAAGTCACATTCGGTATTTTTTAATTTGAATGAAGTACATTTCAGTTATCCTCATAAATGCCTGCAGTTTTAGACAGCTGTGGTAAACACAGCCTGTTTGTAGCACAGTAGTAAATCTCCACTGAATTATAATGTTTAGACAGACAGTAACTGTACATGAAGATTGATGTTGGATGCAGTTTCGCATTTAGAGCATTACTCGCACAGAGATTGAGAGAATTACTTCACATATTCTCGAGCTGCATCCCCCAGAGAAGGTTCAAACACTGTTTCCTTTTTATATGCCTCCTTACGGAGGAGAGAGATATTCCAACCGGCTTTGCAATTAATATGCTAAGTGGTGCCAAGACCCACAATGTCACTTTTCATTTACATCTCCAGCAGCGGTTATGTCTTTCGTTCAGTAAACACCTATTTTTCCTCCTGCTCTGTCTCACTCTCACTTGTTTACTAGCTGGTGACACAGAGGAGGTTGACATAGACGGCCACCTTTGAGCACCCGTCATTCACACATACAAGTATTTTCACACGCAGAGGTGAGGCTCCTGTGTAAAGTACGCACAGGTGACCACTTCAGGGTGTCCATCACTTCACACACAAATACTGCATAAATAAACACAGACAGGGAGTGCTTGTGCCGAGGAGGGTCACCAGTGACCACCTCAGAGCACCCATTGCTTTACACGCCTGTGCATGCACACAGATTTGGGTTTTCCAAAGAGAGGGTTTTTCCTCTGTACAGTGAAACACATCCCAGAGGCCAACTGCACCATTAATGTACGCACTGCCAGCTGGGAAAACATAGCTAGTTGAAAGTATGACCACCAACCTAGGCAGTAGGAGATGAGGTGCTGAAGAAGAGCTGCTGGAGGTGGAGGAGGAGCAGGGGGCCAAAATTCAGAAGCACTGTGTGAAGCACCAAGTGCATCCCATTAGTCATCAGCTTAATTCAACACATCATTGTGGACCACTCTTCTTTACGATTCTTGAGTTCATTGAGGTTTTCATTTATTCATTTATTTAATAGGGTTGAGATCTAGACTTTGACTGCAAAACCTTGACTCTTTTCTTTTTCAGCCATTCTGTTGTTTTTTGCTGCTGTGCTTGAGATCATCATCCTGTAGTATGACACAGTTTTGGCAAAACCTAAGCTATTAGACAGATGGCCTCACAGTTCACTCTAGAATACCTTGGTATACAGAAGAACTCGTGGTCGACTCAACAAGTTCAAGGTGCCCACCAACATGCTTGACAGTTGGTATGAGGTGTTTGTGTTGATATGTTGTGTTTGTGCTTTACCATTGTGCATTTTGGCTAAACATCTGCACTTTGTCTCCATCTAACCAAAAGACATTGTTCCAGAAGTCTTGGGCTTTGTTCAGCTACAACTTTGCAAACCTAATCAGTGCTGCCATGTTCATTTTAGAGAGAAAACACACTCCTCGCAACCCTTCCAAACAAACCATACCTGTTCAGGTTTTTCATGAACTGAGACTTAGAACCCAAGATGTAGGTCTTGGGGTTTTTTATATTTACTCAGAGCATGTCAGAGAAGACTGACTATATGTTGGATTTTTTTCACCTTGTGAATAATACATCTTACTGTGAGGCGATGTATTTTAATTGTTTGGAATTGGCCCTATAAATTTGATAGGTAGCAACTGCTGCTAAGATACTTGCTGGTGTCTTTTCTCCTTGGCATTGTGTTAACACAACACCTGAATGCTCCAAACCTGCAAACTGCCTCTGCTTTTAGAAGTGTTAACACTTGCTGATGATCAGTTAATACAGTGTTTGATTAGCAGTACCTGCTACTTGCTACTTAGCCTCTTAAATGAAATCAGTAAGACTGTACTTAGTTTATCACGGACTGCTTCAGCATTTTGGCTTATTTTTGTTAAAAGATTGCTGGCATGATGTAATCTGTCATGTGTTGTTGTTTATCAGAGGTTGTACGTTACATAATTTTAAGACCTGATTGTGAGACTTTTTTTCAGGAGAGCACAGAAAGGGCTTACACAAAAAAGTGGGAGGTAGAGGTAGTAAAAGAAAACTTTTATCTAAAACGTTAGTGTTGAATGTGCTGAAAAACAGTGGGTGGACGCTGAATGAATAATACTCCCTTCGCAGCATGCAGTGTCAAGGTGCCCTTGGACACCCATCTGCAACAGTAAAGTCAGCGACTGAATGGACTGCATGTTTACAGAAGTATTGGCGTCATGAGGAACACCGTGTTCTTTTTGCCTTTCTGTAAAAAGGGGGGACCCAAATCTCAGTGACTGCATTCAAATGTTAGTGAACATGCCTATTTTTCACTTGATAAAATCTAGCTCTCTCTTAAATATACATATTGTACTTCACATGTATATTGCAGTGTAGCAGTACAATGCTCATCTGTTTTACATTTTGGGAAGATGAAGCTGAAGCTGATATGAAGATGCATAATTCGGCCCTTTAAAAAGAGAACAGGTCAATCCTTTTGCTGTATAAATTAATTTAACCATTGAAAGTAGCAGCAGATTTACCACAAAACAGTTTAAAAGTGCACAATTAAAAAAACACACAACTGCCCTGAGATTAAAAATAAATAATGGGTCAACAATACATCAGATTTTGACAGTTTCAAATCAGAACTCAGTATTTATTTTGAGTGAATTTAAACGAAAAAAATAATTGCAAAATTGTAGCAGTAGAGAAACTAACACAAAAAGTAGTACTCTGACACATATTTTAGAGGGTTAATGGCAGGTTAATTGCCATAAATAAATCATAAGCAAATCATTCATAAATTTGAAGAATTGTCTGAACTGTATGAAATACATGGATGAATTAATCCAGAGGAATCTCCTGACTTACCTTTGTTGCAGAAACCCTTTTAAGCTTTGTGGATGACATCTTGTCTGGAGCCAGGTCTCCATGTGTGATGTTAGGTGACATCCCTGACCTACTGTCCTCTTCTATCAGTATGATTATTCGCTGCCTGGAGCCCGACACCACATACATGTAAGTATGGAGTCTGTTCTGAACGTGTCATGTAATAAGTGTAAAAGTGACAGAATAAGAAACAGTCACAAGTTAATTCCAAAAAAAAAGAAAGAGAAATCGAGGCTTTACTCGAGAGACAGTATTTTCCTTTGCAATAATTGTGAATGTGGTGATACTGTTGCTGAGACTCGAAGGAAAATGAATGACAAAAGTATCTTCAGAAAAATAATTAGCTTTTTACTACGGAGACTAAAGTTTTATTCTGATTAATGTCTGCCCTTGCACAAAGTTCATAATTTTTCTATTATCTAGTATTAAATATAACTTGTGTTTAGTTTAAGTAATAGTAGTGTAATTCTGGATGTAGCCAATATGACTTCACTTATGTTTAACATTTTTATGCTAATAGTTCTTGTATTTTTAATTTTTAACCCAGACATGATCATACTGAAAACAAAGCCCAAGAAAGGCAAAGTGCATGCATGACACACTTTGACAACAAATATCGCATTAACTGTGGCTGTAGACAGTGTTGGCAACTCCTCAGTAAGGAAAATCGCTATTGGCTGTCCTAAAAGTCACTAGAAGTCGCCTGATTTGCATAATTGGTCATGCTAATGTAATTGTAACCTATGTTGTAGCAGAGAAAAATGACATCGTGGAAGAGACATAAAGTGAGTTAAAAACGTCCTAAATGCATTTAGAATTTATTTAGAACTGCAAATTAAATTTCTTTTAGCAATTATTGTTTTTTTTATTTCACAATTCCAACCCTGCTCCTTTATCCGGGCTTGGACCGGGTGTTGTGCCAAAAAGTGATTGTCTGCCAAAAACTGATTTCCGGTATTTGCCAAAAACTGATTGCTCGTATTTAAACTGCTATAAGTAACTTGTTGGGCTATAATATGTGAAACATATGTCAAATGCTTCCCTTATGGATGACATAAGTCATCTTGAGCCACAAACAACATTCGTGTAACAAGGTAGAAGCCGCAATCAGTTTTTGGCAGTGACTTTTATATAACCTTTATTTATGCAGTTAAAAAAATCTCATTAACATTAAAAATGTGTTTTGTAAGAGTAAGTTGGCCAAGAGGACAGCAGAAATGGCAGCAAATATTACAATAGTTCTGTAAAAATATTTTAAGTGGGGATAAAGGACCGGATTGGTTATAATGTAAGTACAATAACACAGAGTTGTAAAGATACTTGAAAAACGGATAATTTTTTAATTCTCTATATAACCCCTTTGTAAACCCTGTTCACCGAAGTCTATTTACGAACATACTGTAACAGCAGTCTGGCGAGGCGGGAGCGGCTAGCAGGTCCAGCGGGCATGTGGTGTGGAGGTTAGCCGAATAACCCGAAGCCAGTCGGTTAAATCCAATAACAGACCTTTATTTGGTGTGGCAACATTACACCTCATAAGCCAGGTCTCCACGGCTCTACTCTGTCCGTACATACATGTGCGGGGATCAGTAGTCGCCGTCGCCAGTTGGTCACAACAGTAAGGTTTCTCAGAGAGAAAAGAACATGAGCAGCATAGAATGGCTGCCGCTAACAACACCTACCCACCAGGAGACTCCCACAACTACTACAATAGTAGGGCAACCCCCCCTAGTGGTGCTATAACCCAAAAGGGTTGTTACATCACCCCCCCGGCAATTAGAAGGCTGTCCTCAGCCGGACCCAGGCAACCCTCCTCCCGCTACCCCCTTTCACTATACATAGCTACTTAAGGTAGTAAGCAGGCTGTGGAGGAATTGTTATACAGCATTGGTACAGTCAATACAATCAATAAACAAAATTAGTCTTTGAAGCAATTAGAAGGCTGTCCTCAGCCGGACCCCAGGTGACCCTCCTCCCGCTACCCCATTTCACTATACATAGCTACTTAAGGTAGTAAGCAGGCTATGGAGGAAATATTACACACCCTTCCAGCATCGGTACAGGCAATAAACAAAATGAGTAATCGAAGCAAACAATACAGAATATGCAGTGTTACTGGCTAGTCATCCTCTGGAGATGGTCCTAGACAAGGGAAAAACAGACAAAAATACAACACATCCCGTTGCTTAAATCAGTACGATAGAAAATCAAACCAAAAGCCTCTCACGGCCGCGATGGAGGGTTCAGTGGAACAGAACAAGTAATCATCCCCAATGAACAGAATAATTACAACACGTACATGTATGAAACCAACCCTCAGTCAACATCGAGTCTGTCCGTATGATAACGGTTAGTCCACCTGGTACCCGTCCAACCAGCGGTCATTACGGGGCACCGGCGGGGTTTGTTGGGGAGATGGCCACTCTCCCGGCTCTCCCCTAGCTCCATGATCCAAACACTCCAGCAGGCTCCTTTGTGGCTCCAGTGAATCCTGTAAGCAAACCCGTGGCTTCTCGACATCTCCTTCCAAGTTTCCCACTGCAAGGTTGAGGTCAAGAGGCGTAGAGTGAGGGATGATGTACTTTGTAAGGCCAGGCGCCTCAGCATCCGGGTCGCAGCCATCTTCCTCACTCCCCGTGTCTGCGCGGGACGCCATTTTAAGTGTGGAAACAACTCTCTCTCACAAAAGTTATAGCGAAGTGAAAGAGCGTTCAGACACAGTACCTAAGCGTTAATATCAGTAAGACAGAGAGCGTCCATGCACACTCTGATGCTTCAATGTGTCACACAAGACAACACGTCCCTCTGAATGAACACTGAGTCAAGGTCACTGTAGCGTTAGCCTTAGCTTTAGCGCCGCCGATGTCGTAACGGTCCAATAGCACTGCGTTGGTGGTCCGACGGACCGTACAGTTACTCACGGAGTACTCTCCTTCGGCGGGCGAGCGTGTCAAGCGATGAGTCGGTGTTCCTCCGTGCCTGTAAATAGTTGAAATCGCGGGGAGTCGGCTCCTTCACGGCGTCCTATCGGCCCGGCCAATACAGCCAGACGAAGAGAAAAAAAAACACGCCACCTCAGCCGAAGTGTCGATCGTTGAAAAACACGGGAAAAATATCCGAGCCCACCGTCTGTCGGTCCGGATGACGATGAAGATCCAGAGAACAATGTTCGGGCGCCACTTTGTAACAGCAGTCTGGCGAGGCGGGAGCGGCTAGCAGGTCCAGCGGGCATGTGGTGTGGAGGTTAGCCGAATAACCCGAAGCCAGTCGGTTAAATCCAATAACAGACCTTTATTTGGTGTGGCAACATTACACCTCATAAGCCAGGTCTCCACGGCTCTACTCTGTCCGTACATACATGTGCGGGGATCGGTAGTCGCCGTCGCCAGTTGGTCACAACAGTAAGGTTTCTCAGAGAGAAAAGAACATGAGCAGCATAGAATGGCTGCCGCTAACAACACCTACCCACCAGGAGACTCCCACAACTACTACAATAGTAGGGCAACCCCCCCTAGTGGTGCTATAACCCAAAAGGGTTGTTACAATACGTAAAGATATTACACATAAAAAATACACAGAAACATTGGAAATCACTTTTTGGCAGACAATCACTTTTTGGCACAACACCGGCAAAAGTGACCCGAAATAGGCACTCTGGTGGAGTTACTTTGTGTGTGGGGGGGGGGTGGGGTGTTTATAAGTAGTTTTACACCTTGGGAGCCACAAAACAACATAATAGTTAAAGAAGAATTGACTGCATTACAGTCAGTGCGGGAGCATCGGCTTCGCTCATGCACGATTCATTTGCAGTTTGGAGCATAGATGTGATTGCATCCCCAGAGTCCTCCCCCAGCCTGATTGCAGCTGGGGGAGGACTATCCTCCGCCGTGAGCGCTTTGGCACTAGCGAGGTGCCCACGGCAGCAGTGTTGCCAACTTAGCGACTTTGTCGCTATATTTAGCGAGTTTTCAGACCCCCTAGCGACTTTTTTTCGAAAAAAAGTCGCTAAAAAAAGACGTGAAAAGCGTATGGCTTTTACTCTCAACAAGCAGCGGGTGCTGTAACGCAGTCAGTTCTTCTTTTACTCTTTTACTCTTATGCTGTTTTGTGGATCACAAGGTTTAAAACTACTTATAAACACACACAAAGTAACTCCACCAGAGTGCCTATTTCGGGTCACTTTTGCCGGTCCAAGCCCGGGTAAAGGAGCAGGGTTGGAATTGTGACATTAAAAAAAACAATAATTGCTAAAAGAAATTTAATTTGTAGTTCTAAATAAACTCTAAATGCTTTTAAGGCGTTTTTTACTCACTTTATGTCTCTTCCACGATGTTATTTCTCTCTCCAACAACATAGGTTACAATTATATTAGCATGACCAATTATGCAAATTAGGTGATGACATCATTTAGCGACTTCTAGCGACTTTTAGGACAACCAATAGCGATTTTCCTTACTGAGGAGTTGGCAACACTGCATGGCAGCACCCACTGCTTGTTGAGAGTAAGAGCAACACAGCTTTCACATCAAAAAGTCAAATGAGTCTCTAATAACACCAGAAAAAGTAGCCAGATTTGTCGGTAGTCGCTTTTTAGAAAAAAAAAAAAGTTGCTAAGGGGTCTAAAAATTCGCTACATATAGCGACAAAGTTGCTAAGTTGGCAACACTGGCTGTAGAAAAATAGGCTTAAAAAAGTTGCTAACCCTAACTCTTTAGCTAATAAAGAGCTAATTTTTTAGCTCCAGACTGAATGTGGCCTCTTTTAACTTTCAGTTCAATTTTATTTATTAGTATTATTATCGCAAATTTTATATGTTTTTGATTTTAAATCAATTGATACTTTTGAAGTTAGCACTGTCACTGTCACTATGTTTTGCTTCTTTGTTTCTTCTTCAAATGAAGTACTAGCTGCTACTAAGCTAGTATATTAGCAACAGCAAATAATTTAATTCTTTTGATTTTTGTTTTGTTTTTTGACATCACATGCAGCACTATCAGAGAAATATCAATGTAGCTTGTTTTTGTGATTTTACAATCTTTCATATCCTCTATAATGTACCTTTTATGTACTTCTCTTACTAAGTAACAAACTGTAGATCGTTTGGTTAAATGATCATTGTGCACCATTTGTCTATTATAAGCCACCGTACCTTGTGGCGGGTAATACAGTCAGAACGTCTGTGGTTTGTACACATTTTCCTAAATATTCGTGCAGCCTTGGTAGATTATGTTTATTTATTTTATATTTTTCCCCATATTGGCATGATGGTGTCACGCAGTTCCTTCATATTTTCGGTTGCACATCCACATAATAGGAATCTCCCCTTCCACCATAAAGGTGGTCTATTGGATTGAGATCTAATCAATTCGGGAGCTATTTGAGTCAAGTGAACTCATTCTCATATTCAAAGAAACCAGCCTGAGATGATTTTAACTTTTTGGTACGTTATCTAGCTGGTAGCAGATAGATTGTGGTCATAAATGGATGCACGTGGTCTCCAACATTACTCGGGTAGGCTATGGGATTTAACAATGTTCAGTTGGTACTAATGGGCCCAAGGTGTGCCAAGAAAATATCCCCCAACACATTACATCACCAACACCAGCCTGAACCATTAATACAGCACAGGATGGACATTACTTCCATGCTTTCATGTTTTTGATGCAAATTCTGACCCTGCCATCCAAGCAGCAGAAATCGAGCCAGCAAAAAACTGTATCCTCAGATTCTCGGTCTGCTGCTGTAGCTCACTCGCTTCACTGTTTGACAGAAATGCTCTTGTAAGATGGTGGCTTGAGTTACTGTTGCCTTCCTATCAGCGCAAAGCAGTTTGGCCATTCACCTTTGACCTCTGGGAATAACAAGGCATTGCCACTCACTGACTATTTCCTCTTTTTTGTAAACCCTAGAGATGGTTGTGAAGTAAAATCCTTGCAGATCAACAGTTTTTGAAATACTCAGACCAGTTTATCTGGCCACGTTGGCACTCCTTCTTTAACTTCAGATTCTCAGTTTGAACTTCAAAAAGTTGTTTTGAACATGCCTAAGTATATTGAGCTCCCATGTGATTGATTAGATTTTTGTGCTAATGAGCAGTTGAACAGGTCCGTGTTAGATTTAAAAACCTCTATGGTCTGTTAGTGTATGTATATGCTTCCAGTGCAAAATTAAAAACACACACACACAGATGCACAAGCACCGGATGCTCAGATGCTCTCATAAGCATGCTCACACTTATCTCACAGAAAGTTTGCCAGGTGGGAAGCCACATGCATATACACACACATGCACAGACATTGCAGAGCAGAAGAACGGGGTGGAGAGGGGAAAAAGAGGGAGAAGAGAGAAAAAAAAGAGCCAAAAATGCAGAGGTAACATTTGGGGCTGAGAAAGACAGGGAGGAATGAGTGAGAAAAAGATAAATAGCAGTGTGTAGAGGCAAAGAGAAGTAAAGAAAAAAAGGGCAAAAGGCCCATGGACAGAGCTTCTTCAAACAATTTTGATGTATGTGGGTTGGGTGAACAGCTACACATGCTCTTTTAATTCCAGTATCAGTGAGATTCCTGCTCTTTCTATCCTGTCTGACAGCGCATTCATCTCCCTGAGCTCTTAGCTCGGGGAGAGCCTCTGCACCAAGGCCTTGTCTCTCCTATCAGCTCTTTATATTTTCTATAAAGATAGATTCCGTACAACGCTCAAGAATGGCACTTTGTAGAAGCAAAATACGCTCTGTCAGATAAAATATGCCCAAGAAAGGCATGTTAGAAACTCAAAGACAGCAAAAAAAAGATACTTTGCAGTTGCATTAAAAGCAAAAGTTCAGTCTTTGAGTATATGATGGAAAGATTCAAATGGCTTTCTTCTAACCGAGAAGATCTGTCATTCACTCATCTATTTCTTTACACCTCTTTGCCTCTTGAGTGTTCGTATTGCTACATCTTTCTTTGTTACTGCAATAATTGGCCACTAGGTGGAGATATTCATTCAGTGAAACTGTGCAGAGAAGGGCAAATTGGAAGTCTGGCACTGTTCCCGTATTGATAATGCAGGTCCTGGTCTTCAAAGCAGGGAGTCTTTCAATTGGATTAACAGCTGCAGGAAATGCATTAGCTGTGACATGTTTGCTGCTGCTCATATGTTTTTTGTTCAGCACTTTCATGAGAATACACTGCAGGAAATCCATTTTATTACTTTAGGTTTTATAGATTTTCACTAACAAAATGGAAAAATGGATTTTATATTTCACAGTGCGTGTGTGTGTGTGTGTGTGTGTGTGTGTGTGTGTGTGTGTGTGTGTGTGTGCAGGTTCCGGCTATGGGCAGTAGACAACACAGGGCGCCGTTCGACTCCAAGTGAAGTCACCATCAAAACTCCATGTCCAACTGTGGATGACGTCAAAGCACAAGGTGAGGGGAAAAGCCCCAGACTGTACATCATTATTTGTGTAGTAAATATGATTGTTATATGATGTCAGAAAAATACAGGGAAAAAAAATTATATTTGGTGCAATTTTTTTTGTTTTTTTTTATTTACCGGTAGTGGTAATTTACCGGACAGACATTTGCTCTTTCTATTTGCAGTCACGTCTCAAAACCGCACAAAACAGATGTTAGATGAGTTCATCGAGCGAGTCATAAAGACACAGGCAGATAGTTTTCCTCTCTGGAGTAGAACTGTTTATGGACACTGTACACTAAGATCTCACGAGAATATTGGTTATAAAGTGTGCTATTTCATGTCAGAAATTAACGAGCTGAAATCATTTGTCACCCTGTGCACTAGTTAAGCTTCAAACCAAAGACTTTATACATCCCGTATTTATACAACCATATTTCCTGGTGCTAAGGGTGGGCTGATTAAAAAAGTTATGCAAAAGCTGTTTCAGTAATAGGTGTGGGATATTTCTTCATTCCTAAATTAAGCAGGCCAATACTCAAGAGTTCATTTCAAGTGATGAATGATCATGGGATCCTTTTCATGGTGAAGAAAAACTCTTTTACAACGGTCCCCAAAGGGGAAAAACACTCCCCCCGTGTAGCTATCCATTATCTAAGTCTACCATAAAGAGGCTTTGTGGAAGAGGCTTTGACAGAAGGTTCAACCTCATGAACAGAAAGGCCAGGTTAGAGACTAACTCTCACACAGCATTCTTTGGATGGATGAAAGTAACATCAACCTGTAACAGAAGGACAGGAGTAACAAAAAATGGAGAAGGCTTGGAACAGCTCATGATCTGAACACAGTGAAGGCTCTGTGATGTATGGGCATGAGTGGTTTCAAATTGTACTTGGGTCACTAATGTTTATTAATGATGTGACAGAAGACAGAAGCAGCCAGATGAATTCTGAAGTGTACTGTGATCCATCCAGCCATCCATTCTCTTCCGCTTAACAATTTAGGGTCGCCGGCACTCTGAAGCCTATCCCAGCTACTGCAGGGTGAGAAGCAGGGTACACGCTGGTCCAATGCAGGGCCAAGCAGAACTTGCAAACTTGATATTGTCTACAATAGTGGACAAAGGCCTAAAAAATCGGGCCAGACAGGAATAATCCACGTAATCAGTCAGGTTGAATTTCACTAGCGGAGAACAAAACCAAAGGGAGAAAGACACATCGCAAACATCTGCAGTAAGGGACTGGCAAAACACTCTGCAGACTTCAGGCCATCATTACATGGAAGGACTTCAGCATAATATTAAAGTTCAATAATTATTTTATTTTTTTTTAAATTTGTCCAATTCATATTTGAACCCTATTAAGGGGCTACTTAATTTAGTGTGCTTGACTGTGAAAAACAATTTCCAATGTAATTGTGTAATTGTATAAGAAAAGATGTACCACTTAATGCAGTTGGTTTTAATTACTGGAAATCTATGCATGGTGTGAAATACAGTACATGCCATGCAGCAGCTCTGCTTTAACTGATTTTCTTGGCATTATCATTTCCGAGAGGACTTACGCTCCAAGGTTTTAGTTTCTTCAGTGAATTCTTCAACTTTGTTGTTGATGATTTATCCCTTTTAAAATGATCGGTAATGGTAGTGAGACCAAAATATTCATGTAAAATGACATCTGCTTTATTCATCTAAAATTGGAGCTGCAGAAGAAACAGGAAAGAACACATCTTCTCCACTTATGAGGCTGTTATATTTAACAGTACCCAATAACCAGGGGAAAAAACTGCAATATGTCCAACGTCTTTGTCAACATCAAAGAATCTCTTCCAATGACCCCATAAACAAACGCATATCACAGTTACTGTGTCGCTGATCCTCCATCCTTGGGTATTTCACACAAACATGTGACCTCTGACATCACTGGGAAGAAAGGGGTGCTGATCACTATCCAGTAACAACCATCCTAATTTGGGATTAGACTTATTGATATTATTTATTTATTACTCTGCCTCACCCATACCTTAGCAACTGACATAATTCCACATGGTTTCCTGTAGTGTCCTACAGTAATTGAAATTAAGAATGCATTCGTCAGCCTGTCAGGATAACATGAATGCTAAAACAGAAAAGACCTGCCCCAGACAAACATTCTTCTCTTGCTATGAGCGATCTGCCCCATCTGTCTACAGAAAGTGTGATTGAGTGTGAACTCAGCGAAGCTCCCCACCCAAACCTCAACAGCGTATCCAAAACAGCAGCGAGGCTAACCTGGATTCCAGAGAAAGACGAGTTTGCCATTAGAACATCTTGCCTGGATCATTTAATATCAGTAGCCCCAGTCAGCCTCTTCAGTAAACATAAAAAAGTGTTTGAACTGATCAACGGTATTGCTCTTTATTGTTGGGCATAGTTAACACTCATTTCCTGCTCTTATTAAAGCTGCAAGTTAACCCCCGATTGTCTGTATACTTTCAGAAATTGCAGATAAGATATATAACCTGTTTAACGGCTACACCAGTGGGAAGGAGCAGCAGACAGCTTACAACACTCTGATGGACCTGGGCGCTCCTACACTGCACCGTGTGCTTTACCACTACAACCAGCGCTACGAGAGCTTTGGCGAATTCACCTGGAGGTGTGAGGACGAGTTGGGACCCAGGTACGGTTATTCGACCGTTTCTTTCCTTCCTTAACGAGTCAACAAGAACAAAAGATGCCGCACTGGAAAATGCACGTTTATTGGACACCACAGGCAGTTTAGTTTTACTACCGCTGGAAACGACAGGAAAAAGTGACTTTTCTGTCAGACAATTGGGACTTAGCTTGTATTTCAAAAGTGCCCACATCTCTGACGTGTAACCTCAGATCATAAAAATGCATTCCTTCCAGCAAATTGATCATCAACTTTAACTTGATCGCCAATTTATCAGCAGAACCCAACAATATACAAAGCCCTGTAGGTCTGTCTTGAGTCAGACTTTTACAGAATACCAAAAGCCTGAGCCATCTTAATAACGTGTAGACTGCGTTCACTGTAATCAGTCTTCCAGATATGCGTGTGTGTGGGAGTGTGTGTAATCCATTCATGAGTTGCCCTCCCACCAACAAAGTGCAATCTGTCATACTGAGCTTGTGCAATTGACACTGACATCTTCAAACAATAACAGTGTGAGACTGAAGAAAGTGGCAACTAGACAAGAGTCTGGATTGGATCACAGTTTGTCTGAACAACACTTTAAAGTGCAATTTAAACAGATAGGCCTTTCATAAATGAAACATTCACCAGCAATCCTGTAAAACCCAGAAAGCAAGGACTGAATTACAAGACATAGATATGCTCTATTAGTGAATACTGCACCCCCAACAACTTATAGGAATTTGTTCTCATTTCTGACACAGATCTAGACAGCTACTATCAGGTGTGATGAATAAATCAACAAATTGTGTCATATATAAACATGTGTATTATAATATTCTCACTGTCTACATATCCCAAGATTACACCAATAGTACATTAGTAACTAGTTAATTGAACGAGTACTGTGCGTATCCAGAGCTTGATCCTTTTTTTTTTTTACCAGTGTAGTGTAGGAATTCATGTGAATTTCTGATATTTAAGTATTAGTCTATTTAATGCAACTCATAAAAAAAAAAAATTAAAAAAAATCCTAATCTGCCTTAGTCGACATTGAAATATACAGAGGGCTAATCTCTGGAGCTGAAAAAGTAAGCTAGCTGCCACTTGACGTTGGCGAGTGAATCCCCTTAGACCAGGGGTCGGCAACCCGCGGCTCCGGAGCCGCATGCGGCTCTTTAGTCCTTATACTGCGGCTCTGCCTGGTTTGGGCAAATAAATTAGAAGTATTTAGCTGAAGTGTATTTTATTTATGTTAGTTCTTTTTAACTCGTAGTTCTAAATTGGAAGATTATTGTGATATTGAAATATAAAAATAAAATTATATTCTATTATCTTTTCATCGCTCAAAATAAGAGTCACACTCATGAAGCCGGTATACCCGCCAAACGCCGTGCATTTATTGAGACTTTCAACCCCAGGTAGGCCAATTATGGATCTTCGGATCCACATTAAGTCAGCAGCTGTTCTCCACCGTGAACTATGTTAAAGACAAACACCGCTCACGCCTGACAGATGACAGCTTACAGTCCTGCGTGAACTGACTTCGTATAGCCCTGATTTGCGGACTCTGTGCGCAGAGGTTCAGGAGCAGAAGTCCCATTGTAAACAAATCACGGCAGACCCGACGATGTTTCCATGAACATGCTTTTGAGCATCTCTTTATTGAGCACTTTTCACACACGGTTGTTGCGCGATACAGCCGGCTGTAGCTTTTCAGCTCACAGCCCGACATACACCAACAACAACACAACAGCACAGATAGCGCAGACGTAAAGGCAGCGAGGCGTGATTGCGGGTGTCGCTCAGGTGCGTCCGCCTCCCCTGCAGCGGCGCTGCAAACCACGCCCCGCCGCACGCATTAACCAGGTAAAATACATATTTAGGCAGAATTTTGCAAATATCTATTTTTCATTTTTCAGCAGCATAGTGCTTTTTTCCAATTATTTTTTAAGAGTCAGGTCAAGGCTCCAACAGCCCAAAGGCGATATAAGGGTGGCGGCTGACAACAGTTTTTGTTTGCTACATGGATCATTTTAGTTCAGGTTGGTGTCTTTCCTTTTGTTATATTTCTTTAAGAGTTCAACATGTGTTGATTACACAAATATAATTTAATTTTCTCTGTAGCACTTCATGGATTTCATAAGCAGCACACCTTAGTTGTTCACACAAAGCATAAAGATAAAAAAACAATATATACAGTGTTATCTTCATTTTAGATGTCAAAAAGTATTTGCGGCTCCCAGTGTTTTCTTTTGCGTGGAAACCGGGTCCAAGTGGCTCTTTGGGTATAAAAGGTTGCAGACCCCTGCTTTAGACTATATTAAAACTGAAAACTTTCCTACACTTTCCTACAAAAAAATGTTATAGTCTTTATGGATTCTTTCTCCCCTTCAAACAACTCTGAGTGAGGTGATTTTTTTTTGCAACTCCTTGATTTAGCTTGTGTTAGCTAATGACGTAGCACTCAACCTTTCATGCACACAAGTTAACGTTTGGCCCCAAAAACCAAAACCCGGTTTCCAAAAAGCTGACATCGCTGACTCATGCTATGTTGTCCAGAACGGGCTAACTTTAGCCTACACATTGTCTTTGCATTTAACTGCTCTCTGGAAAAAACATCTCATCTTTGGTACCCTAGCTGTGTTTTTTGCCCAACATGCGCTGCAAGCAATTTCTTTTGCACTGCACTTACATTTGGCCTGAGCACCTATTCCCACAACAATCCGCACAAGTTATCTAACGTGATCTGTTATTGTGCATAACAACAGTTGCAGCTTGAACAGAAAACAGCTCTAAATAAAACCAAAACTGTGCTTCGTACACTTTTCTTTGCAAGTGCTAATTTGTTCCACCGTTATTACAAACACGTTTACAGGGGCCAGGTCTCCATTATATCAGCTCTTTCAAAAGCTCAGCACATTGTTGTTTCGATTCTCAAAGGTGGGCAGATGTGCCGCTCACAGTTTCCAAAGCGCTGTCTCTGACTGCAAAGCGGTTGTTTGCATGAATTAGAGTTACAGGAGAAAGTCAGTCAAACTGACTGGGACGCCGAGTGCTTTTAACCTCTGTGACATCACCGGGCCCATTTAGTAACTTGCAACCATGGAGGGCCCCAAATTTCCGCCCAAACTACGGATAAGTACCCATAATGTAAAACTGTAGCTTAATGTTTTATAAACAGAGCCATGTGTCTGATATAAAACCTACTTATAAACAGCAGTCTGTGTTACACGCTTTCGCTTTGGCAGGTGAAACTGATTAGCAAAGGCTCCCTTAATTCTGTGTTTCTCCCTCTGTCTGTGGGCTCCCCCGCCCTAAATGAAAGGTTGTTTTTAATTGGGACCATGCTGGAAAGAGTTGATGTAATTGAGGGAGTTGCTTCTGAAGTGTTCCATTAAAATACACTTACATTAACAGCCTCCCAATTTAGTTAAAGGGAGGGGTGATTAATGTTAATAAAGGCACCTCAGAGCTGGAAAAGTGGCAGAGAAGTGCATTTGAGGTGAGAGCTGGCAACAGGGGAAGGAAGTATAAACATGTTTTGTTTAGCCAAGTCATCAAATGAACATTAGACTTTCCTATGTATCTAGTTTAGAGTGAGGAACGACCTGAGCTGTATGCCGTCTATTGTTACCAGGCGAGCGTGCAGGCAGCGAGGTTAATGGCCTCACAGCTCCACCGCCGTGTGTCTGAGTGCGCTGACAAGCTTCCCTGTGGCGTCAAGCAGTTTGTTTCTCTGACGTTATTTGACCGTTGGGGAAAACAAATGCAGCAGATAAATGGCCGCACCTATGCCAGGACAAAAATACTACTGATATCATTTTTAACAAACCAAAATAACCGTCATGCATACTTTCTGGCTTTTCAGGCATCCGGTGTTGATGTTGGCCCGATGCTGCAAAAACACCTAAGATCATCATGATCATTGTCATTCAGCTGAACCGGGAAAACATTTTTCTAATCTAGACTAGACTCATTGTGGACATATTAGGATAAAGATTGTATTTCTGTTTAATTCCAGACAGAATTTTTAATCTGTGGCTTACTGCATATTTTTCTAAGCAGATGACTGTAGAAATAAAAAAGCTTAAAAAAAACCAACCCCTAAACTAAACATTAGGGTTGGGGCAGAGATACTACTACTTCTTTGATGAAACTGTCTCTTTGTTCTGATTGTTCTCCTTGCATTTCTTTTGCTTTTTACAGAAAAGTAAACTTGGAATTCACAAAATCCAGAAAAAAGCAGCTGTTCACATGTTCTAGTTGCTCCCACTTAAGTACCAGATTGTCTGTTTGTACTAATCTATTAAGGAAGATGCACCTGCATACTTTCTGTTAAGCAGTGCTTCAGTATTACTGTATAGGGGAAACAGCGCTCGCCCCAATGGAACTTGAAGTCCTATTGAAAACAACGTGTTCCTTTTGTAAACATCGGTTCCCAGTGGAGTCAAAAAGAGGACTAAAGCACCATATGCTTTTGGGTAGGCCTGCCTAGTAATTAATAAGACAATACTGTACAAGAGTGCAGTTTTCCTTGCTTTCACAGTCAGATTTATCTCTCGCTCATCACGTTAGGTTTCAAAACATGAAGACGGCAACTGCAAAAATGCTGCTGGGCTTCAACATTGGACTTTACTAACCAATTAGTGGCTTCACAGTGGCTACATTCAGTTCTCAGTGCCACATTTGATGGAAATGCAAATAGTAATCAATAATCAAAGTAAAAAAATGATGAAGCAGCCTAGTCAATTTTGCTGAAATTTCATTACAGCAACTCAAAATGGTAATCAGTTAGCCTGACAATATTGGGGCATGCTTCTTATTAGACAGTGGATGGTGTCCCGAGGGATCTCCTACCAGATGTTGACCAGGGCATAACAGACCTCTTGGACAGTTCAAGGTGCAGCCCGGTGGCATCGGATAGACTAAACCATAATGTCCCAGTGGTACGAGCGTGGGAGCCAGTCAGTGGTATCAATTCCTTCTTCCTGGGAACTGCCTGCATACTTACCATATGAAGCCAGGCATTGTTGTGCTCCAGGAGGAACCCAGGACCCACTGCACCAGTGTAGGGTTTGACAGTGGATCCTGGTGCCTAATGGCAGTCATGGTGTCGTTGCCTAGCCTGTAGAGGTCTGTGCGTCCCTCCATGGATTTACCTCCTCCAAGGAGCTCAGGGCCCACTAGAGGACATCAGGCGCTCAGGCCACCCTCAAGAAGTCTGTTTCTGATTGTTTAGTCAGAGACATGTGTGGGACTACCTGGACAAATTGGACTACCTGCGCAACTTCTGTAGGGTCCAAGTATCGCCTCATGCTACCAGTAGTGGCGTTGCGCCTAACCAAATGCAAAACTAGTGAAAATTCAGTCAGAAAAGACAGGGAGGAAAAAAATGTCAGCAAGCCTCCACCTCTAAAAGCTTTCATGTTTGGGCTGTCTCATTGTTGCCCCTCTAGTGCACCTGTTGTTAATTATATTAACATCAAAGCAGCTGAAACTGATTAACAACCCCCTCTGATACTTGAACTGTATACACTCTAAAGCGACAACATCAATATCCCAGAAAAGAAAATCTTTCATTTTTTTTGAGCACCTATGTGTCTGCCTCATAGAATGGCATTGTATTGCCTATATTCTAACTAATATCGGGACGCTTTACAGTAAAAAAGCTGTAAAATGCTAGAATAATTGGCATAGCTAACACTGTAAGCATTTACCTGGTACTTGGTAAGAAATTGGTAGGAAGCATTTCTCATAAACATCCATGAAATTAGTCCTTGCTGTCCTAAAGCCTTGCTGTAAGTCTCTTTAGTTGTGGTTTGTTCTTAAATCAACAGTTTTGTGGTACTTTAGAGACAATATACCTCTCCCATCCAAACACCTCAGGTCTGTTGTGCCGCTGAGAGTAAACAGCGGGGTGGGCACAAACTCACACACACTCAGACCACAAATGCATACCCACGCACATTTTCATCTTCCCAGATCAGCTCGACTTGTTATGAAGAGAATTCCCCAGTTTCCCTGTCACAAACAATGAGGACAGAATAAACGAGATTTTCATTAGCTAGTCAAAATACAGATAACAAGAGCCCCGCTCAGGCTCTGACTCAATGTAAACTCGTATCAGCCAAGTAAGCAATATCTGGAAACAAATGAATGAACAAATGTGGCTTTATCTTTCTTGTGGCGGCAGATATTCAGATCTGCTGTTTTTAGAAACGTATCAGATCTCACTGACGAGACCCTTTGGCATTCTCCACGGGACATTTGTATTGCCTTTTTCATGCAACATCGCGTGATGCTTTAACTCAAACCATAAACTCACCGAAAGACCGTCTCTCCAAGGCTCGACAATTCTCCTCCTGAGGGCCAGACCTTGTCATCGCCGGGGGAGCACCCATCATGTTAGGCACGCCGCCTGGCTATTGACTTCGAAACACTAGATGTTTTGGCTTGGCTGAAAAGAAAGAAATCCTCGATCCTTCCGTCCCGACCGTGTCCTTGGTTGGACTCGGTGCCCTTTGATGAACTGAAAAATATTTGATCCTTTTTGTTGAGTTTCTTTCTGTTTTTCCTTGACAGTCTCTCTAATCAGAGCGCTTGCGATAATAAGTATTGTTATGGTTGGAATTTCTCTCAGGAAATCATAATCATAATCACCGCAGACTGTTTACTTTGCTCGCTGACTTTTTATAGTTGAGACAAGGACGAAAATACACACACACTTGAAGCAGAAGTGCCTTTTTGCTGTTTGTCCGCTGGTGATTTATTGGTTTCTGTGATACTGAAGAATGAACAGAAATATATATTTACATACTCTGATATAGACTTTTAATAGAAAATTGCATTATCAGTATCAGTACACATTGTTATGAGTTTGTTTACCAATTACATGGACCTTATCAGCAGCATCAGAGGCAACCCAGGGGGCCATATTGACTGGTTCCACTACAGTTAGAGTTTTTTTTAGCAGTTTGTGACACAGTTTTTACCTTTTTTTCCCATTTATAGCCTGCTCACATTGTAATACGTGATACTGTAATGTAATTAAAAATAGACCATTATATTCCCTAAATGTATAATGTATACTGATGTTGTTCAGTATTAAAGATAAAAAGTTCTGACAGATCAATGAGAAATCATATGAGAAAACTTTTTTGTTCCATGTGTACATTACATTTTAAATGTGACGCGTTACTTCACTGACTTCGTTTATTAAATTATAGTTACAATTATATCGTGTTACAAAGGCTCTTCAGTTACCTACAGGGCAGCCAAAGAGAAAGGAGAAACAAACATAAAACTAATGCACTTGCTACAATCAGCTGTTTTCAGAGTTTTGAAGTGGTCTCCAGCTTTTGGGTAGAGATGATATGGACAGGGCTTTTATTTTTATTGCACAAAAGAACAAGAATAAAGTGGGACTGAAACAGTGCAGGATCATCTAGACAGAGAATGGAACAAAGGGTAGCCACCATCCAAAGAAGAGCTTTCAGTGTCTTTTAAGAAGGCCGGAGATGGTTTCCTGAAGACTACTTCAAGAAATTATGTTGAAAACATCTGAAGAGAATTCAGACTGTGTCGAAGGATAAACATGGTCATACGAAATATTAACTTAGATTAGAATTGTATAAACTCAAGATGCTCTATTTCCACATATGTTTGCAAATGTTTTCATAAATCGCTAATTCCCAGTTTACTAGAAATTTTTATAGAAATGAGGGGTTGCAACCCTTTTTCAAGTTTGCTGCTTGATAGTTAGATATAATTTAAAGCCTAAGTCAAAAACCTTATCTGACCTCAATTTGGTCTTCGCAGTCTTTTGCAAGTCCAGTTGGCTTCAAGCAGAGCTGCTACTATTAGATGACTCACTGGACCATTCTGTCTCCTTGTACCTATGGCTCTGCGATGTGTGCTGGATTTCCCTCTCAGTGTCAGATCAGTGATTCATGAATATGGCTTTTTTATTTATTTATTTTATTTTATTGTGGAAGAAGTTGCAGGGAGGCATTTCTGGAAAGTGGGGCCGATTGTAAGGAAAGATGGTGTTGGTATGGTCAATAACCTCTTTTGTTTTTGTGTTTTGTGGGTTTTTTATGCACTGTGTGTGTGTGTATACCAGCACCCAATGGCACACAGTTGCAGCACAGTTCAGGGCTTTTGTGCTGAATGTTTTCCTTTAAACGCATCAGGATGGATAACCGCTGTGTTGACAGTCAGACTGTGGGGCAAGACTCTTCATCTCAAAACTGCTGAAAAGTGCTGGGTTTTAGCCGGAGAGCGAGCTCTCATCACCAGCATCTATCCCACAGAAAAGAAAAGTCAGGTCAGTTTGAAAGTTTGAGGCTTGTGATGAAAAAGCACAATGCGTATGGTCATTACAGGACTTCCAGGGAGCAATTTAGCTCTGGCTAATTAGAGTTGGCACTTCCCACTGCCACCCCCTTTCCAAAACTGAGTTGTCATATCAACCATGGACAAAAATTACAATTCTGGACCCAGAAAAAAGGCGATTATATTTCCCTACTGTCTTTGGTACAGAATTAAAAAAAATTCTTTATTTCTACTATGCCCTTTAATGCCCTTCAACCCCAATCCCACTGCTGGTTTTTAGTCCCCCCCTGCCCTGTTTTCACAATAAAAGACTTACAAATATTAGGCCAGTGGCTAATTCGTGTATGCCTGTATGCCTGCTTGGATATGCATGGTCAAAACCACACAAATGTTTGGGGTTTGCATCGGTTTTTTGCAGCTCTCACATTGTATTGTGGAAACCATTTTCCATCCCTATAGATGCACAAGAGTTTATGGTGACAGCCGTTGCTATTTGGAACCTGCGGGACGTTCCTCAGCTTTCCTGAAAAATGAAAGCACAACAAACCACATTTATGAATATTGAAATAAATATCCCCTATTTCCCAGACCACTGACATGTGTGTCAAAATATTGGGAATATAAAGAGGTTTCAGAAAAATTTTATGAATGGTAGTCTAACTGCAGACTACCAGCACAACACAGAGCCGCCTGTCTACTGAGAGGCACTACAACAAGGCTGGCATCATTAAAGTAACTATTTTTCTGCAGCCTCCGGGCCAGACAACATCACTAAGGCTGCTAAAGTTGTTGTTACTTCTCTGTCGACATTAGGTTTTACAGACAGTCCAGTAGAGTATACAAAGTACAAGTATAAGCACAAGATGTTGCTTCTCGTGTATCTTTACATGTGAAGTGATTTGCAAAATCCGCCAAAGATAACACAGACACTGATGGTGTCTTGCCTGTTTAAAGGGAGCTGTGGTGTAAAGAGCGCACTGCTTTTCCAGAAATAACATGAACACACACACACTAGGAAATAGGGTGATGAGCTGTATGTTTACAGAACAGCAGTTAATGCGGTGTTGGCATAAGACGGGAGATGAAATGCAGCAGAATCCACAGGCCACCGCATCGGTATTATTGCAGCGTGCAAGTCCGTTCAAAACAGCAGTGAACTGCAGCTTAACAGCAAAATCAAATGGTGAAAAAAAAGGACTTGTGGGTTATCATTTGAATGGGAGTTTGACAAGCGGATATTAGCTTGCCGCAGAGACTGGAACACACAAGTTATAAATAAAAAAGCTTCTTTCTTGTTTGCTCCTAATGGCTGGTTTTATTCAGGCAATTTAGGCAAAGTTCAAATCCAGATCAAACTACAAATTCTATCCAAACTGAGCATCGTATAAAACCAAATGTTCCAGGTACCCCAGGAACCGGGCGCGTGGAGGTTTACCAGGCTAAAGCCCGTAGCAGAAGAACGGGCAGGCTTCAGAGATCATGTGATCAAGGCCTTCGACAGGGTGGTCTGCCATGATCACGCATAACAACAACATCAATCTTGTCATTGAAGAGACTTTCATTATTTGACTATTATGTTATGTTAGACTAATAATTGTGAAAAATAAATAAAAATTACAAAATAGGCAAATTAGTTATAGTCTTATTAACCCAACCCAAACCTTCGTAATCCTAATTATGCTAGGGAATCAGGCAATCATTAATGTTCTCTCAAGTCTTGGCAATCAGGGGACAAAGAACATGATCATTAAAAATGACACACAACAACAACTGCCTTTGTTTTGATAAGACTCTTCTAAGGATAAAAAGGCTTCGTTGCCAACTACGAACACTTTACAACATAAAAAGCATTAAAAACTTCAACATAAAGCATTAAAAACTAAGTGTGGCCTGTACAAATGAAAGCACCATTAGGCTGCATGCACTTATTGGTGCATGGGTCAGTAGGTAGCAGTTTGTGGCACACCTCACAGTCCTGTCATCAGTCAGCCACAGGAAGTGTAGTGACTGACATCCAGATGTTTTCACAAAGGGTAAAGAAAAGCATTGTTCATCACGTTAGTAGAAAGTAGGAAATTTGCTATCTGACCTAGATGGCAGTTAACTTTTGTTTACATGGGACCTTTGGTTTATTGCAAATAGATATTTTTATCTTTAAAGTGAGACCAGGTGACTTCTCAAAGAACAAAGAGCACATTCTTCCTCTCACTAATGAAACATTGAAACCACGAACACATCATTAATCTTTTCAGTGCCCTCAGGACTTTCGTTGCCTTAATTGGTCTGGTGGAACCAGCTGATGCTAGCTAATGTTAGCGAACTTTAGAACTGTACAACAGTGGAACTAACATAACAAAGTGTGTTTTTTTGCTTGATGATTCCTGTCTGCTTCTTCTACTATAATGCAATGTTCTCATGTTTCTTTTGGTCCTACACGCCACCTGTGCCGATTTGTTAGATACCACAAAAATTGAATAATTTAATCCAAGACCATCAATGAAAAGGGCCTGATTCAAAAACGTTGGAAGGCTAACCACCAGACTGGAGGGCAAATGTTTGTGACAAAATAGTCTTATGCTAAGAGTCCATACTATTTATATCATTCACCTCACACCACACAAAAACACAGCGCATTACATTTATCGCGCTAGGGGTGAGCTAGTCTGAAAAACCTGGCTCAAAGTCTGACATTTGTCTAACTGTCTGTAACCAGCCATCTATCTTTAACTCTAACCAAACAATGAAGAATAACCAGTTGGGCAGAGTAGGGTCAGCTCTCCATGAGCCTTACAAAACCTTCAAATTTTCTTTTGTTGGATCTTTACATACATTGTATAGTACATATGTTCCGGGGAATTTTCATATCAAGTCTTCTCAAAGTTGAATTAATTAACCTCATATCAAAATATTGAAATATTTTTAGTAAAATTTTCCCTCTTGTTTTCAGGATAATGCCTTTACTCTCAGTGAACTGGAAGAAATGCATGTATGATTAAAAAATAAATAAATTCAGGCCAGTAAAAAGGGTGCTTGGTTTGTCCACCATTTGTCCAAATAGTTCACTTTTAACACTAAATGTATTGTCTCCTCTGCTTATGCCTCTGCCTCCAAAATCTTAGGTTGCAAGTTTATTTCTTAAAGCAATGCACTAATTAAATTTTTTGATGCCAATACATTGGTTTCATGCATCTGCAGATACTGAGTACCGATCTGACACTACTGCTCTCATTTACAGTCTTGCTTCCTTTTCCTTTCTTTTCTCTTCTCAGTCTAAGTTCATCTTACCTTTACAGCTCCTCACACACACACACACACAGGGTGGAATGTAAGTGAAATAAACACTTGTGCAACAAAAGGACCCAAAGCACACAGTGTTGCAAGTCCAGTGATCCAGTGATGAGTGTGGGACCTAATCAGCCAGGGTTTCGGGTGAGCTCACCCGAAACCCTGGCTGATTAGGTCCCACACCCGCTTTCACACCTTGGCTCATGTGATTAGAGGATCATCAAGGGGTCCTTTGTCCCTCTTTGGGGGGATACTCCCACTGGGTTTAAATCTGGGACTCTCGGCCATTTGACCTTAGAACTGAAGAAGCTTCTCGGATGAGAGGTGAAACGTCTTCAAGCAACTTAAAGAAGTCCAGACGCTTTTCTTTGCAAACTCCTTTGACTATAGACCACTTTGAACTTAAAAGGCTGGAGACCCAGATACCACCGGGTGATCCAGGCGTTGGCATCCTTTATGTCAGGGGTGTCGAACTCCAGGCCTTGAGGCCAGTGTCCTGCAGGTTTTAGATAACACCCTGGGTTAACACACCTGAATCAAATGATTAGTTCATTACCAGGCCTCTGGAGAGCTTCAAGACATGTTGAGGAGGTAATTTAGCCTTTAAATCAGCTGTGTTGTATCAAGGACATGTCTAAAACCTGCAGGACACCGGCCCTCGAGGTCTGGAGTTTGACACCTGTGCTTTATGTGATGGAGCCACTGCAGCGCAGCGTGATCCGAACAGACGGTGGGATGCGATGGCTGCTGTTTGATCCATCCATCCTTAGGGCATACCTGCCTGCCTCCCAAGTGCCAGCCCAAATACTATACCTCCCTCCGCCCAATAGTACACTTCTTTTGGTTGGCCGTAAACCCTGCCTGCCTCAGAGACTCCAGGACCGCAGCCACCCACTGCACATGCTCAGCCCAGGTTTCACTGTGGATTATAACGTCATCCAAATAGGTGGCAGCATACACAGTGTGCAGGGACAGCATCTGGTCCATGAGGCTTTGGAAGGTGACTGGGGCTGAAAACAAGCCAAAAGGAAGTGTGAAAAATTGGTACAACACAGAACCGTCTTTCCTCACCCTGCCCTCTGGCAGATCAGATTCATACAGGCCAGAACAAACAGACTCAGGCACAGCTTTTTCCCTAAAGCTATCACCATACTCAACTTTGCACAAAAGTAATTTGCACTGAAATATCTGCATTGACCACTGCACCTCTAGACATAAACCACCCCTACTGCTCATTCCATTGCTCCTTGGACTCTAGCATGAACTCATGTCTGTGTTTTAAATTGTCGGTGCTCAAACTGTCTGTCTGTGTCACTCTTGGACTCTGTATTTATATTATTCATATGGTTATTTTATTACGTAGTTTCTTATAATGTGCTAGCATATATGCACTTTTACGGAGCTGCTTTTTAATCTTGTTATACTGTGTATAATGATAATAAAGGCTACAATGATGCTTTCACTCTGCCTCCAGCAAAGCCCTGGGCTGAACCAGGGTTTGGTGGACCAGGGTCTGTGTGCAGCCCGAGTCCACCCTATCCTGGTGTATACGTCCCTCTGAGACTGATGGAGGGTGTTGAAGGGCCAGCAACACAGAACACCTGTCCCACTTCCATCCATGGGCACTTTCACCTCCAGTACTCCTGCCCCGACACTGGTGTGGCTCCCAGTGAGTGAGGGGCAGTGTCCATCGCCGCTGGGAACTGCAGAGAAACAACACACTACTAACTACCAAATTACTCAATGCAGGTGGCTTCTGCTCTGCAGCCGTGGGCCATGGTGGTGATGGGGCCCGGAGCCGCGTTGTAATAGGGACCAGTCGACTTCCCACCGCCAGTTGCGGCTGCTCCCCAGACTCTTTTGGTCATGCCAATAGGTGATCCTCCGCCCGCATCACAGTGATGTCCAGGCCGGCCGGCAGCAGCAGACCCACTCTGTGGTGTCTGCTGGAAGTCCCTCCATGAACTGCTCGAGAACAATCATATCCAGCAGGCGAGGCTCTCCCTTTGGCGTCACCTAGTGTGCTAGCATTGTGCTGGCGTCTGGCGTAGGCGAAGGGCCAATCCCCCAGCACAATCTTATCTCCCCAGAAATTATGGCACAGGTCTTCACGGGGAGAGCCCCAGCCGGTCGACATGGGCCTCCCCACACAGCAAAGGGAGTTGCCACAGGGACCACTCCTCAGCAGGCCACTGCTACACCACGCCCTAGGGGTCATCTCCCTCTTCCAACCAGTGGAGCGTCCTGCAGCTGATCGAGTTGTTGTTGCTGCATCCCCGCCTGCTCCCGATACAGGGTGGCCAACTGTGCCACCATTTTCACCAGTTCCACTATTGTCTGTGTCGGTCATGTGTCCATTCTCCCACTGCTGGGTTTCATCACCACTGTAACGAAAGGACCCGAAGCACACAGCATTGCAGGTCCAGTGATCTTTATTTTCAGTGTTTTCGTGCTTTTCTAGGAGCAGCTTTCCAGCTGCCTTCTTCACTCCACACCACACACCACTCCCGTCAGATCCTGGCAACCTACTGAAACAGGGAAGCCATGATCAGGTGATGTGGGTCAGCCTCCCCTGACACCACACCCTGAATCCACTGTTCCACCCTTCCCCTGCAGCTGAGCCACAAACCACACCCTGTCACAACTTGCAAATAAATATTAGAAGAAGAGAGAGAAAGCATCATCAGCAGTTTTTCTGCTATGTCAACATGCTTGACTGCAGTTTGCAGTCAATTTAAAAACTATTTCAGACATAGAAATAAAAGCTGTTGATGTAAAACTGGTGCTGATGAACTGAGCTGTTGGATAGGGAGAGGATTGGAGCATTGTGCCTAATGTCTGATCCAGCGTTTTGGTTCAGTGTCTGGTCGATAGCTCATGTCGATTCATCCTTAATTTTTTACCTTAGCAACAAAGGTTTCCTGAGATTCTTTTCAGTGGTGAAGTCTTATAGGCAGCCAAGATGTTGAATTATTATGAAGCGCATATCCAGCTTAACTTTTTTTTTCTTGCACTCCATACTAGAGCAGCTTTATATGAGCCACAATTCAGAATAATCCTTATTTATTTTATACCGGACCTTACTTCTGACTGGTTGTCGCTTGCTCTTTGTACACTCTCTAAGTGTGCATGTTCATCACATTGACTGTTTGACCTGGCAGCTCTCATATGTCAGCATTTCAGTTCAATTTTCAATTCAGCTTTATTTATATAGCACCAAATCACAACAGTAATCACCTCAAGGTACTTTATGTTGTAAGGTAAAGACCCTGCAATAATAGTATAGTTCACTAGTGTAATGCACTGTGGCTCTGGTGACTCTGGTGATGCTGTGGCTTTGATACGTCCAGCAGACTTGTGATTTGGTATAATGGGACCATCTGCCATGGAAGTTTCTGCTCATTCTTCCTTGGCTAAAGAATGAGCAGAAACAGTGTGTGGAATGAACAAAATCTTCTCCCACTGCCATTTTCTGACCTTAGACAAACACTTGACAAGGTTTCACTTCAGCAGCCAAATGGGCTGATCAGGCTTAATGGTTATTTATTGCACTGTGTCCCAATGAGATGTATTTATGTGAACTCTGTGCATCATGTTACTTGTGAAGATGATTATTCAGCTGGCTTGGTTTGGCCAAAGGACAAGATTGAGCATTTCATAGTCTCTCCTCGGTCTCTTGACGGTATTAGAGCAGTCCATCAACTGCATTTCTTCAACAGGACCGGTGCTTTAGTTACCCCTGCCATTTATGTCTTCATTCATTCATTTTCCACAGTTTTACCATCATCAGTTCTACCCAGACCTTCAGAAGTCACTGTGTGCTTTGGGTCAGATCTGGAATGTGTCAGTAACAGTGCACCTTACCCTGTGTGCTGCTTCAGACAGGAAGTAGCAGTGGATGACTTTGGTTTTAGGTTCTGTGATACAGTGATGTCACTCTACAATAACAGCAAAGCCACACTGTGATTTATGGACTGCAGACAGTCAAATGTATCTCATGGCGATTGAACATCAACACTAAGGTTCCACTTCCCTTCAGCTACTTGGCAGCAAGCTGTTCCCACAATCCTGGTTGCTGATTATCTTCTTGACTTTGTAAAAAAAACCCTGAAAACAACCAGTGCAAAAGACTGGGACGCCTCGAGCTCTGGTTGAATGCTGCTGCAGTAATCTGTTGAAAACAATTTCAGGCGGTATCAATCAGCCCCAATATTAAAATCAGTAACAGGTGAAGAAAATAACGATAATTTCATTACAAGCAATGCTCTGCTGGGAAACCTTGGCTCCTGGCATACATGCGGATGTTGCTTTGACACAAACCACCTCCCTAAAACTTATTGCAAGACCAAGAACTGCTCTGCCTCGGACCGGAAGGCGTTGCAGAGGGTCGTGAAAACTGCCCAGCGCATCGCCGGAGCACCACTTCCTGCCATAAAAGACATCTACAGGAAGCGGTGTCTGAAAAGGGCTGGGAAAATCATCAGAGACCCCAGTCACCCATCACATGGACTCTTCACCCTCCTGCCCTCTGGGAGGCGCTACAGGAGCCTCCGGACTAAGACCACCAGGTACCGGAACAGCTTCTTCCCCACAGCTGTCAGACTCCTGAACTCTGCCTCCTGACATCTGACAGCCTCTGTAGAAATTATCCACACCCTCACTTATCTTAACTGCACTACTGTATAGCTCTGTGTAAATAATCATTCTGTACATACAATAATTTTTAACCTTACAACTGTTTACAACTTGCATAGTTCCCATTTCTGTATAACTGTATATCTCATATTTCTGTAAAGTTATTTATTTCATACTCTGTATAGTTTTTCATATTTATATCCTGTTCATATCCTGTACATAGCTTGTACTCACTACAGCCTGTACATACCTATAGTTATAGAATATTCACAACATACTTCATACCGTGTACATTATAACATACCACAATAGACCCATTTCTGTAATATACTTGCATATCTATATTATTGCTAATATATATTGTAATATATCTATATCACTAAAGCACTTCTGGATGGATGCAAACTGCATTTCGTTGCCCTGTACCTGTGCATGTGCAATGACAATAAAGTTGAATTCTATTCTATTTCTATTCTAAGAACATACTTCTCCCCATAGTAACGATTCACCCCAAAGGGAGCAGCCTCCCACAACAGACCTGTGCAAAACCATCCATGTTGGTCTGAAAAACCATGACAAGACCCCAGTATGTTGGTTCAGTCTTGAAACTCCCCAAATCAAAATCTGACTGAGCATCTGCAGGATCTGCTGAACAAGTCTGGTCCGTTGAGACCTTTCTCCCAAGATGCAGAACCCAGTGCACCATAGGACACCTTAACCCTGGACAATATTAGTCAGGTGGCTAACAGTCTTGTGCCTGACCACTGTAATTATAGGTCGGTTTTCCTCACCTGTCCCCTTTGTAGACTTACAAATGTCACTAAGTGAGAGTGTATGCTTATTTATTTTTAATTTGACTGACCGACTGCATTCCCACGCAGTTCATTACCAGTTGACGAATACAAATATTTCAAATAAAGTCTAAACTTTCATAAAATAAATATTCATGTACAGTGTATTTTACCTGATTTTCTTTTCACCCCTACCATTTTGGAGTAAATCTTTTAGCATTTACTGGCAAACTAGCATGCTACCACTACTTAGTGCTACAAGGCCTATAAAACTTCCTAAAACAGCTAACATTTCTGTGTCCCATTTTCTGATCTGACCATCAGTTTAGGAATCTTCATTCATCTGTTTGTCATTCTAAATATGCCAGTAAGAAGCTCCGTAAGTTAAACAATACTTGGTTCATTTATAATTTTGCTGATGTGCATGTGCGCTTGCTGATTTTTTGTTTTTTTAGGTGGAAAATGAAAAAATGATATTAAAATGATATGTTTTTAGTGATGCATCTGTCACATGCAGGCTAATGACATATGTCAAGTATATATTTTTTGTGTCCATGTCTTGAAATCATCCACAACCACATTTTAAGCCTTTATCTTCTTTGTCACAACAGGAAGGCTGGCCTCATCCTCTCGCAGCTCGATGAGCTCTCCCCATGGTGTAAGGGTCTCCTTCAGGAGCCAAAGATTGGTCTTCGCAGGATGTCCCTCAAGTTCCTGTCCTGCCGTTACACAGACACCAAGGTCTTTGGGCTTAACTGGTCAGACATGGGCCAGGATGTACAAAAGGCATGTGATGAGCAGACGCTCACTGTCATGTATAACGACTACGGCGAGCCCAGGGAGCTCTGAAGGTTTCAGATTTGATTTAAACGACAAGTTTACTATTGCAAATTGCAGTATTTGTATTTGTTGTCTCAAATGCTCCACATTATTTGAAAAAGCCATTAACTTTTTTAACTTAAATGGCTCCTGAACTAAACATATTTAATGTATTACGGTATCCAGTGGTCTCTAAAGTCAGCTCTAAAGATCAGCTAAGAAAAAGGTCCTAAATTAATCCACTTTTCTTTACTGTTCTTTGTTAGACCTTAAAGACTGTTCCTCCCTTTGAGTTAGTAAACATAATGCAGTCGTTGCTGCTTTCGCCAGAAGCATCTTTCTTCTTGAAGTTGATCAGTTCTCACTGGTCATTCTTCACTGCATATAAGACTATGTTGTAATAAGTGTTTTCTTTACTATACATTGTGATCTTATGGCCTGAAGCATCATTTTACGTGAAGTGGATAATTTAGCATCAACACAAGCTTTATATTCAAATCAAGGCCGGTGTGCATAGTCGGCATTCATCATGAAATATTGTGAGGGAGGAATGTATGGACCAACAAAAAAAGAAGGCATCAAAATCCACACAACTCCAGCTCTCAGATCCAACTAACCCCAGGGTTATCCAGATTGAATCATTTGAGTGTAGGACGGCAGGCGATGATGGTGTAAATGATACTTACTTTTGTTTTGTTTGGTCATGGCTCATAGATTTGGAATTAAAAAAGACGATTTGTTTTTTCCACTTTTTGTTGGCCTTGATCATTTCAAATCTGTGAAACAGAAGGAAAGTGATTTTTTTCTCTTTAAAGCATTAATTTGATCCACAGAGTCACCTAGAAAGAAAAAAAGTGGTTTCATTCCGATTGGACATTTTCAGATTTAAACAGCTACTTTGTGCCTACTTAAATTCAAAAGTACCCACATCTTTAGATGTTTTGGGAAAACACAGGGAAAATGTCCACCAACCATCAGTGACTATAGGAAGCCTAGATACAATTAGTTGATTCTTGGACTTGATTTGTAATCTGGAGTCAACTTCATATGAAGTTTACATTTAAAGTTGGCTTAGAAGAGTCTGTCCAGTTCACTGTAGCCTCACCTTCACTGGCGCATTCCAGCAGCGGTTATAAATGAATATTTTTCTGCTTCAGTTTTTAGTGGTTTTCATCCAAATGTATTATGAATGAATGCAGCACCTGCAGCAGGTGAACAGTTGTGCTAGACACCAAGTATCTCATGATGTGAATAGTTCTGGTATTGGCTGCGTGTAGTTCCTTATTCATCTGGGGCATTTTGTTTTTAGCTGCTACTCCTCCATGTATGTATTTTGGATGAAGTCAGCTTCACAGTATGTAGTTACAGACCTTTTTTCTGTTTCCTCGTCTTTCCAACATACCGAAGAGTTCAAGACATGCAATATACTTCAGGATGTGTCATACGTGATACTGGAAAAAAGGCAGTACCTTATAAAGTTCTGTTTCTATAAAAAAGGAGAGGTTGCATGTAGGCAAATAGAGATTTACTAGAAAAGCAAAACTTAGAAATGTTAATTATGTAGATAACAGTTAGAATTATTTTAGTAGTATAGACATTCAACAGAAAGCCCTGTACATAACATTCAAAGTTTTAGTGATATAACCTGCTGAATGTAGTGTTATTTGCATTTAAGCTGTAGTACAGAAGGTGTAACAGGCATCAAAAACACATGATTTAAAATCTGTACAAATCCAATAAAAACTTTCAAAACTATCCTTCTTCATTATTTTCAAGTTTTAATGTGATTTAATCTAGTGAATACTTTCAAAATGTAATAATCTTAATTTCACGTGCACTAATCTGGTGTGTTTCTTGCCAGCTTATTCTTATTTTATTTGAATTGTCTCATGTTATTATGATATGGTATTTTGGTTTGCATTGTATTAACTGTTGCTAGTAAGTTATAAATTAATAGTTTATTAAACTTTAGCAAATAGTTCTTTTATTGTTAACGGGCAAAATTAATACTGAAATACTTATTCTGTACTAATTTTGTGCTTCTGGTGACTTGGCATATTTGTAGCTAATCACCTAATTGTAAGGTTGGACTGAATGAATAGTGTCTAGTTACAAGTTACAAATGCCTAGCTCTCACATTAATGTTTTATTATTACTCACTACTTTAATGATAACCTAAAAGACGGCTAATATTGGTATTGATAATAGTTAATCAGCTAACATTAACAGGTGGTCCAGATTGAACATTTTTGATAATTCATTAATAATTTAATGTTTCAAAACAACAGTTTTATTGATCTCAACGAAATCTTGTTGACATGTTCAGGTACTAGTGAGGCGACGAGCTGTGTGGCTAACAGTAACACTGTATGAAGTTCTGTCTTAACTGCTTTGTTAGTATCAGTACTGCTGTAAATGAGTTCATCTGATAGTCATTTTTAGTATCAGGCACCATCGTATTTTTTTTTAGAATTTTGTTATCAAAAGGTACCATTAGGTGTCAGTTCTAGTGATATATCTAATAACTTACTAATGTTGTAACAGATCATATATATTAGATTTAACACAGATCAGATATAATAAGATGACACACTTTGTGTCAGAATGTACTCTAGTTTTGATTTGATATGATGACATTGTCTGTTAACAGGAAGAAGCTACTAGCTACAGTTTTATCCTCTATTAATTTACCATTTATTAATTACAGTTATTTTTAGGTGTTACTGTTACTTTAACTGTAGTTGCCAAGTCAAAGGTTGATGTCAAAGAAAAAAGATATAAACGAGCAGATGATTTTCAACAGTTCTCGTATGTGAATACTAAAATGAGCGCTTGTAGATTTTTGTATAGGCAGCAAAATATTTCATAAATGCTTCACGTTAGAGCACAGTACGGTGTTTGACTTATGTATATAAATGTACAACAATTGGTATTTTACATTTACATGTGCTTTACTAGATCCAATGATGTACTGTAATATCTGCTGTGTATCGCAGTCTCTGCACATTAATACACTGATGCCAGTTGTAAAATGACGAGCATAGGGTTCTTAATCTTCTGTGATCTGTAGATGATACCTGGAATTTAGCTGAACTTTTGCGCTGAGCTAAACTGAAAACAAAATAACCAACGAAATAAAAAAAGATATGGGGACCCATTTGAGCATTTCAGAAACATGTGAAACAACCATCTACTATCTGCATGCTATATTGTATGTGGCATCATAAAGTCGACTTTTTCACTTTGATCTTTGCTACTTCTGAGAACAATAAAAGAATATACTACAAAAAGTGGCTGTATAGATATTTTTCAGAGCTTACTAAAGAGATTTTGCATGTGCACACTGATTGAAATTCATATAAATTCATATAATTACTTGCAAGTTGCTCTCAGCAAGTGCTCACAAACTGTTATACAAAATGTTGGTGCTACTTAACTATTCAGGATTTTTGGAGCCAGACATTTGGACAAGAGGGTGAAATAGCAATTTATCAGCTAAAGCTAGTAACCTAGGTTATCTAGCTGCATTACCGCACTATACATGTGCAACGCAGACAGAACTAGCTAATTATCAACAGACTAATAAAACATTGGAATTCCACTCACCAAACCGAAAACATGCATAGCATAAACATAATGAAGGTGTCCAGTTGAGTACTTGAATTAGCGAAAGTGAAGCTGCCTGTGTTGTTTGTCAATCAATTAGGATGAGTTATAAAAAAATCTCTTTATGCTGTTATGAAGTAGGAAATTATCCATAGAGCCTAACACTGTTGTCGAACCAGGCTGTAAATATGCTTTTCAGTGGTGTAAAACTGGGTGGGGAGCCAACTATAAGTAGAAGGACTTAAGTAGTAGAACTGCAGATTTTAATTTAATGTATTCATTTTCATTTCCAGGTTGGTGTTATAATGAACATCCACATTTCTACATATGACCATATACTATTTTTTAAAAAAAAGGGGGGGCCTATATACTTTCCTGAATATCTGTCCAGATAACGATTTTAGCGAGTGTGAGGGCACAATTTAACATTAATGCATGTTTGAGATAAACACTTGCATGATAATTTACACAGAAAGCCTGACTGATACCAAACCATGTCTACCATGGGCTCCCTGCAGCTTCTGGTACTAACTGTAATCTCCAGAGCTTAGTGAAAAAGCAAAAAAACATCAGATGTCACCATGCAATCTTCCCTTCCTCTCACTTTACATGTTAGGCTGTGCAAGTACACGCACAGACAAATACAGTATATGTGTGCCAGTATGAAAGGCAGTGATTATTTAAGAATAAGGTTATTTGTGAGTAGGTCTCACACCGGGGGAAATACTGAATGTACTTTGTTATGTTTGTTAGCTTAGCTGAATAGCAGTAAAGGTTTCTATTTGTGGTCAGAGCATCTCATCGATACAACACGTAATTGACAGAATACAAGTCCACAGTTGTAAGGGTCAATATAAGGTTGCTATTTATTTCATAGAATATAAAGTACAGTATTGTAAAATATGACAAACAAACATGATTATACTTACTATAGATCCAATATAGTACTGGGGTAGTTTATTATTTCTAGATAATGGACACCAAAAGCTGTCTGACGTAAACACATGCAAGCAGATGTCTGTGCTGAGTGGATGATGTGACCAGGTTTCCCAAAGAAGTCTCCCTCTTTTTTCTTTTCAATAACATCTTCATGTGCCGATATGTTTCAGTGAACCCTTGTGCCATTAATATTTGATTCTGCTGATGTTGTATTTATATAAGTGAACATTCTCTTTTGGGGTTCTTCTTTTTTGGGGGAAGCCCTAATTGTAACCTACTGATACACGTTTATAGTAGAAATATTACTGACCTGTGTGGCTAATAGGTGATCTAATACATGTGTTAGGTGATCCAAATATATTAGTCTATATATGTTAGTCTTTACATACATGTATCCACTTACATTCCTAACGACTACATGGAAGCCCGTTCAGGTACAATGACAGCATTTGGGCGGATTCCATGAGGAAACAGGAGATTTTGCCTCGGCATTTTTTAAACAGTCACTGTTATTGTGTTTTTCCCTCAGTAGCTCTTCCTGTGAGGACTATGCCTGTACTGGACAGTTTCAGGCACATCCAGTTGTTTTAGTTGTTCACTATCCCGGGACTAATCATGTCCAGAACAGTACTCGAGTCTGTTTACAAAAGTGATTTGATCCAATTATGATGGTTTGAATTTTAGAGGGGACGATAAACTGTTCAGTCAGGCTCTGATGTTGAAAACAGAATTATCTTCACAAATCCAATAGTGAAGATAACCTTTAACTTCTTAACAGGGAGAGAAAACATATTCATGTGTGGATGTTGTTTTGCTGGACTGAACACAGGAATTCGAGTTTCAAACCACCATGACTCATATTTAATGCAGCTTTAACAGTAAAATGTCCTTTTATTGTACAAAGTCCGACTTCAATCACAATCGCTGCGTTATAAAATCTTAAAAACGGGATATTCTGTGTTTGTTGTGGTGTATATTCTGTGGTTTGACTCCATTTAACTAAAGTTCAACTTATATCATCCCTCCATCTTATTGTGTCCCTCCTCCCTCCAAGTGCTTGGCTTTGCTCTTGTTCTCTTCTGCATCCGGATCCCGGCAAGTGCATTCATCCTGATTGCAGTCAGCTCCAAATTGAATGACCTGTCAGTAAATAAACACAGCATTCAGTGCGTGGCTTCCCAAAACTGCTATACATCTTTCAGTCTGTGGCTGAAACACACGACATGTGACTTCTCAGTTTGTGTTGTGCGCATTCCAGTTCTTAAAAGATGACTAAATCAAGAAAGCAAACATCCGGTGAGTTTGGTTTTCTCATCAAAGCCTGGTCCTTGCTTAGCTTTAATTCAATCTAAACCTATTCCATTGTAAGTGAAACAAAAAGCATAGAAACGAATTCCAAAAAAGCAGTGGGATAGGAAGAAATATTACATCAGAACTTTGAGTAAAAGCAGAGTCACTGAGAAGGCCTCCCGGTAGGGTTGTTACATTTCAACTGTAGCAAAGAGCACAACTTTGAATGGCAAAAACAGACAATAAAGTATAAATTTGCTTGAACTGACCTAGCAGCATTGTGTTTGTGCTGAAAGTTAAGCACCCCTTAGTACTTGCTGCATTTCTTCACAGTTTCGAAGAGAGCTCCAACAGCCCCCCTGAGGCCGATAAAGCGCATGTCAAATGGTTCAACGTGGCCTTTGAACGGCAAGAAAAACCTTGAGGGTCTTTGGGGGGGGGAGGGAGGGAAAGGAGGGCAGAACGCACCGCCGTGGAGGTGAACGGATGAACACATGTTAAGAATCAACAACGAGAGGCTGCCAGCTCTTGTCTAGGAAGTGAGCCATCACCACAGGTTGCAAAATAAACTCTGGTGCCCCGTGAAGCAGTCTGTTGCAAGAAATGTAAACATTCGCTCTCAGAGAGGAGGAGTGAGAGGAAGACTGAGCGAAAGAAAGGCAGGGGAGAGAAAAGTGTAGAAGACAGAGGGAGAAAATGAGCAAAGGTAAGAAGGAGAGTTGTAGGTAGCAGTTTGTCTGTCTTCACTGCTGACTGCACCTACTTCTGGACTTGGCTGACGGCAGGGTGATACTTTTGCTGAGGGCTCTCAAAGCGCTGCACGAGAGCAAGCTTCACCTCAAATGCCATCACTCGCATTTAAGACGGGCTGGCACGGCCATTAAATGTTTCCCTAACAGCTTCATCTTGACAGAAAGAAAGCCTAACAAGCTCTGGATGGAGAGAATGGGCCTGTTTTCACTTCATCCACACAAACAAAAGCCAAGACTGTGTTTGAGAGATGCCTCCTGCTGTTTGCCGAAACCTATTCGCGAAGAAAACCCACGTGGCGAAAACGTTTCGTTTACCAGCCCCACAGCCCTTACTGGTTTGGCCACTTGTTGGACAAAAACAGACACTCCTGTTAAATGAACGGAAGCGTGAGCGTTTCGACAGATGATGTGGCAGCTCACGTCGTTACTTTCTGAGCTTTTCCCTTTTGGCCAATCATTCAGTCTTACTTGATTCATCTCTCATGTATTCCAGCTCCTTGAAAAGGAGGCAGCTGGCCCCACGGGATAAAACCAAACAATATCACATATGACTATTGACTCAAAATATATAAAGTAGTTCAGATATGCACAGTGGCCACGTTTAGTTGCAGAACAAGCTAAACATCAACATTATCTGTTTATGTTTAATGATTAATAATACTGAAATGTCATTAACAGCCAGGCTTTTTGTGTGTGGCGGCAGTGAAAATAAGCGATGTGGGTCACGCTGTGTTAAAAACCTGTAATTGCCTACACCTGCATACATCGAGCCCCATAGAAACAGAGTTCTGGAAAAAGGCTGAGCCTTCATTACCCCCCCTCTTGCTCCATCACCCTGCTGGAGCCGCGGCAGTCAGGATGCACACTCTCACGGCTGTTTAGTTCACTTCCTTGAAACGACCCCCGCTTGCTGAGTTGCTGTTTTACAGTGGCCGAGGAAACCGCAGACCGTCAGACACCTCGCTGCTCCCACACTTATACCCTCCACCTCTCCCTTCCCCTGTAAAAGAGCAGTTAGTGGCAGTCTGGCAGCTCATTTATTATGACGGCAGCTGCAGACTCGCTGAACTCCTCCATTTAAGAAGGAGCTGCCAGTGAGTCATGGCGTGCTGCGGACATAAAGGAGACAGCGGAGGTTCAGCCAACTGTAGGCCATAGGAATTAACAGGCAGGGCCCCCTCAATGAGTGTCAGGAATATGTGGCTTTACAGTAGCCAAACAGCATATATTTGACGGTGGTGGGAGAGCTGGGGAGTAAGTGACTTCCTAAATGTCAACAGGGGAGAGATGTTCTCATGAAAGCACAGAAAAATAGGGGGAAAAAGATGTGTTTATGTGGCCTGGTTTCCACCACAGGCTGACCTGGGCTAACTCATTATTATTCATACCATTCCTCTTAGCCACTTAATATATACAGCAATCATTTAGCGTAATTAGTGTAATGCGATACGTTTGCATCTCGTAACGAGCATGAGCGAGCTGTCACCAGGGAAAGTATGTTAGGATGAATAAACACAAAGACGGCCAGCATGTTCCTCAAATAGAGGGACGTGCTGGGGATCCTTTGCAAGCCCAACAGAAAATTCCATTTTAAAATGTCATGTTACACGGCTGCATCACACATTAAAACTGAAATCTCCACCAGAGACGTTTACATTTAGAGACTATTTTGGAACACAGCTTAAATAATACGGTGAGATTTGCACTTGGCATGTTACGTTCATACCCAAGTCTGTGCCGACGTCCATCGCTTCATGTCAAAGGTGTGAAAACAGCGTAGCAGCGTGATGAAAACCTGTTTATTTACAATTTGACTGGAAAAGCTTGCGCCGCTAGTCTCCTCTGTTGTTTAAAATACAGATGAGGGAGACTAAATAGGCGCAGTCGTTAACAGGAGCAAGGGGAAAGTAGCAAGGATCTGTGTTTGTTTGCTTAGCAGCAGTCTCCTGCACACTGCTCATGCCAAAAGAGACAGATTTCTACTACTGTAAACAGGAAGAATCTGCCTTTGAATCAAGCTTCAGCTTCTAAGCTCCATCTTCATTGAAAAATGCCTGAGAAAGCCAAATAACACATTTTTTTACAGTACATTGAAGGTTCTGTTTATTAAAAATGACCCTACAAATAATAATAATAATTATGATAACAATAATAAATAGCATAAACGAAACAAACCTATTTGTATCAAAGCAATTGAAATCGATGTGTGTCTCCTTGTGTGGCTCTGGAAAAGTCTATTTGTGTACCTTTCTGGTGGAGAGTGTAGATGGGCAGCAGTCTCCTCCATCATACTGGCAGTAGGCCCTGTTGTTTATGGTGTCACACCAGCCGTCCCCTCCAAAAGGCTAGACACAAGTTACAAACAAGAAACACTGTTATGGTTGGAGAAATAATCCTTCCCCAAATGTGAATTTTACCTTGCACGACATGAAACACCGGGAATGCCAAAAAAAAATGACTCAGCATCTTCCCAGAAAACAGAATTTTACTTAGTGGCACACACTGTCACACAATTAAGTTGTTTGGGGCATATTTCCAGGAAACAAAATATCAAGGAATCAAAATAAACACTTGTGCTGAATAATCAGAGGACAATTCAACTTGTATATTCAGGCATACCAGGAAATCCATCTTGTGGTCACTGGCAGCTCTGGCAAAGCTCACGAAACCGGGTAACTAATGAAAGAGGATAATTGCTGTCTACTGACCGAGATAGGTCTGGGTGTTCAGCTCAGTGGACAAGTGGGCATGTGATTGTACCAGCAAGCACTTCCCAAGGTAGGTTAAATAAACCACAGTCACACAAAACATAAAGAAATCTCAATCACCGCTAAAGATGGCTTCTTACGTCAAAGATGATTACATCTGTGGTTACTGAATACAACAGCTAAAGTTCTGTTGATTTAACAGATGCATGACTTCTTGGCTTTGCTGCTATGGAATATGCCATGTGCAAACATTATTAGCTAGCTTAGGTAGGTGACTTTTAGCTGGGCCTTGAGTAAGCAGTCAGCTGGTCGCAGGTTAGAATGGTCTGCCTGCATATCTGAATAACAGAAAATCAAAATTAGACTGAACATAGTGTTGGTGGTGGCGTCCAACACTTAAGGTTCAGGCGTGCCATGAGACTTTGTTACAACCATATATATATAATGATGAATTGCTCTTTTACCGTCTCAATACTTTGTAGGCACTCAATTCCACTAAAAATAACCCAGAGTTTCTGTCAAACGGAACCTCAGTCCATTCTAACTGTTGGGAATGGTGGGAATTATGAGAGTGTACACAACAAAGTCTCTGATTAACAGCAAGGATATGTCTGTGAAGGTTCTCAGTCATCCAGGTCATCGTAGTCTAAAGAGCTTGGAAAGAAAAGCGTCTGGAATTCTTTAGGTTGCTTGAAGACGTTTCACCTCTCATTCGACAAGCTTCTTCAGTTCTAAGGGTCAAATGGTGGAGAGTCCTAGATTTAAGTCGTAGGGGATTGTCCCGCAAAAGGGTCATGAACCCCCTGTTGATCCTCTGCCTAATCACACGAGTCAAGGTGTGAAAATGGGTGTAGGTCACAATCGGCCAAGGTTTCGGGTGAACCCGCTGTGAAACCCAGCTCCACCCTATCATGTGATTTCCTTGGCTGGGTTTGTCTTCTACCTCCTTTTGACTCCCACCACCCTCTGGAACACAAACTTGGAGTAATCAGGACCTTACAACACTGGGCAGAAAATGTTCCCTCTAAGCCTGAATGAAGGGAAAAAGAGGGAACACACACATGCAAAGGAGGCTCTTAAAACATGTGGATAACCTAATTGGGCTTTCATCAAGTCAGCAAAGATGCACAGAAAAGAAGATCAGACACCAACTAGGGAGGATCAGAAAGACAAACACAACAACATTGTCATCCCCTATGTAGCTGGTTTATCAGAAAAACTTAGGAGAGTCTTCTCCAAGCACGACATCCCAGTGCATTTCAGACCCAGCAACACACTTAGACAAAAACTGGTTCACCCCAAAGACAGAACTCCTAAACACAAATTTAACAACGTGGTGTATGCTGTACAGCACAGCGAGGAATGCCCGGACCTCTTCATTGGAGAGACCAAACAGCCACTTCACAAGCGCATGGCACAACATAGAAGAGCCACCTCCCCGGGACAAGACTCGGCGGTCCAACTGCATCTAAAGGACGAAGGTCACTCTTTCAAAGATGTTCACATTTTGGACAGAGAAGACAGATGGTTTGAAAGAGGAGTGAAAGAAGCCATCTATGTCCACTGTGAACGACCATCTTTTAATAGAGGTGGTGGTTTACGACACCAATTGTCTGCCATCTATAATCCAGTTTTGAGATCCTTTCCCTGACACCGTAACGCCCACTCACATCCTGGGCCATCTGACCTCAGGAAATCACATGATAAGGTGGGGCTATGTTTCACAGCGGGTTCACCCAAAAACCTGGGCTAATTGTGACCTACACCCGTTTTCACACATTGACTCGTGTGATTAGGTAGAGGATCAACAGGGGGTTCATGACCCACTTGGGGCACACTCCCCCAGGACTTAAATCTAGGACTCTCTACCATTTGACCTTAGAACTGAAGAAGCTTGTCGGATGAGAGGTGAAACGTCTTCAAGCATCTTAAAGAAGTCCAGACTCTTTTCTTTCCTAGCTCTTTTAACAGCAAGGATACAATAACACATAACCAAACCACTAACTAGAAGTACAACCCACTGGCTCAAGAAATGGGAGCTGTAGTACAGCAAAGCAACCTTTTTCTAAAAGCATAACCTGGACAAGGGCGGAGCTGAAGATGCTAAAAAGAGATCTGAACCAAAGGGAGCAAGAAAATTGGATTTTGCAAAAGCATCTGGAAAGGGTATGGATGCATGTTAGATGCTTGTGGAGGGCACTGTAAAGTAAAAGAAATCTCACACAGCATAAGCAAATGCTGCAATGCTACAAATTGGTTGGTAAATGTCCTTTCCTCTTACAATACAATAAAAAAAACTAATGAGATGTCACAGGCTGTTTCACACAGACGGGAAAACAGTTGTGTTGAAATTTTGTCTCAGTCCTAGGAGTATTTACAGTGTGCAATAACTGTAAAACCACTATAATAAAGCATGCTAAGCTGTGAGTTTGTCAGAGATTTTATACAGTGACAAAAAAGCTGTGACCTATGTGATCTTCTGTCACCTCTTTGTCCTGTGAAAATTATTGAATAGCGTATTAATATTGTATTAAAGCAGTCTGCCCTATATTCACCACTCTGGCTTCAACATTTATCCGATCCCTGAAAGCCTTCCTAAGTTGCATACTCCAAAAATAAGTTTGTTCGTCAGGCAGAACACAATAACATCATTTCGGCCTTAGCCTGGCCTTCCCAAATATGAGTGCAGTCATCTTCAGTTATCTCCAGGCTCCCATTTCTGTTTTCTATGGATGGTGAATTCAAGCCCTTGTTGTTAGATGTGGTTGCTGTTTCAGTAGAGTGCAACCTTTTACATATCTTTGTAACCCTAGTACTACCTTGGTCCATTGGTGTAATTTCTCAAGATGACCATCCTTGTGTTGATTACTACAAATAAACTCTTATATAAACTCACCTTGCATTAATTACTATTTTGCTAAACAGCAAACCCTGCACTGGCATGTCGTAGCAATTAAATAATTGTAACTATATGGGAGGGAAAGCTTGATCTCAGTTTGAGTGAGTTTGAGAAAGTTGTGCGTTCCTAAAGTTACACTACGGTAAATAGGGATACATTATTTTCTGAGAGCCTTTTTGAGATATATGCCAACATGATAAACACAGCAATATAGCCTTAGAGTACATAAGGTGTGAATGTGGCAGAGGTGAGTAAAGTGTTATATGCAGTTTACAGTCCTGCTGAATCACTGTGATGAAGTAAAAATGACTACAAAGATTCCTCAAAGCAATTTAGCAATCTAGGTTTGGTTTGACATTCAGTTGAACTAGGATAAATAAAGTAGATGGACATAATTTGATGACTGATATGCTTTAAGTTACTTAGAATACCTTTTAGTGTAAACTGTTTTTTGCAATGCCTTGGCCAGTGTGGGAGTCCTGCTGGAGAAACTTTGGAGTGGCACGCAAATTTCTGGAATTAAAGTTACACAGAATCTTAAACGCGTCATGATGAAAGCCTTTTTAATGTTTTCCACTGAACCTTAAGGGCTTGAAGGGCCTGACGTGCCAACAATATGAAAATAAGTGCTGAGTGCCAAAGATACTTTTGGTTTCCTCTGATGAGCTGATGGAGATATTTCAAAGACTAACAGTAGACTTTTACCTAACCTGCGCAGGGGGAGAGAGCAGCTGCTGAGAAGATTTCTGGATATTTCTCTTCACTTCAAAGAACTCCCTACTTGACAAATCCCCTTGCCTTTTCTGACTAAATGGCCATGGACAAAAATAAATCTATTTAATTGTTCTGTCTCTAAGTAAATACTTTACCAGTAATTGCACCAGATGTTTCACTAAAATCACAGCTTGTATGTAAATCTCTGAATAACCTTCATAATCTAAGACAGTCATGCATGACACAAAGTTGCTTAGCCTAATGGCAAGTTTAATTTGAAATTTCCAGCTCTGACCTTTATTCTGGATTTTGTCAGCATTCCCATGCTTGTCCTTCCTTGCTGAAAACTGTTTAAATGAGCAGACCCCACACTTTGCCCAGATGAGGTTAATTTGGAGGCCAGGGCTCATGTTGAGGTTAATTAGTATTTACATTCCCTTCCAGGCAGAAAATATCTTGTGATCACAAGAAACACACAGACCCAGGAACAATATTAAAACAGCAAGAACTGGCTATCCACTTCAGTCCCGTACGGGTAATTAAAAGGTCAGCTGGTTTGTGTATTATCTTTAATTCCACTCCAATCAGTGTAAAAGAAACAGGCATAAAAAGCCGAAGCAGCCAATCCCACACCCCACTTACACGAATATTCTGAGTAGTCATCCACACCTGCCAAGCTCTTCATCACAAGTTTATATAACACAGGTATGAATTCTAGAAAACACTCTGCTGTCAAGCAGCAGTATATTATATGCTTGTTTTTTTTATTTTATTTCCTACCAGGAATTTGTATCAATCTTTACATGGCCCGACCCCACTCACTGCACATCCTTCTGAAAACTGTTTCCCCCTTTCTCTTCTCCATATGACTCACTTACAGAGAAAAGAAGAAAAGAAAAGATTTCTTCTGCCAGGTAGGACAGTTCAAGGAGTTTTACTCTTTGTTTGATGCTTCTTTGGTCTTTGTTTTAAAGGTATGTATATTTGAGAGGTGGCTGTTTTTCTGATGTTAAGACTGTAAACTTCTTTTATACAGCTTTGCTTTTAAAAAAAAAAAAGCGTGAAAGGAAAGTTATTGATTTATCGGTCAATCTATGTCCCTATCCTCACCTATGGTCTCTGGGTAGTGACCAAAGAATGAAAATGCAGATACAAGCACCTGAAATTAGCTTCCTGGGCTCTCTTTTAGAGACAGGATGAGGAGCTTGGTCATTTTCAATGCTGCTGCTCCTCCACACTGACAGGAACCAGTTGAGGTGGTTCAAGCATCTGATTAGATTGCCTTCTAGACATCTCCTAGGGGAAGTATTTCGGGCATGTCCTACTGGGAGGAGAACCCAGGGCAGACTCATGAGTCACAGGCGAGATTATACTATTAGCTGGCCTGGGAATGACTCGGTGCCCAGCTGGAAGAGGAGCCCAGGATCAGGGAAGTCTTAGACTCCTGCCCCCATGACCCGAACCTGGGTAAGTGGCCGACAATGGATGGATGGATAAATAATTCTATGTAGTGCAACAGGTCCATTTCTAATCACATCACTACCACATTTTTAGCTATTACCTGGCAACTGTAAGGAAGCCTGTATCACTGTCACACTTATAGTATAATAGAATAGAATAGAATAATCCTTTAATTGTCCCACAAGGGGAAATTTGGTTGTAACAGCAGCCAAAAAGACACATATACAAACAAACAGTACACAGGACACAGAACAGAAACATACACAATTTTTCTTACATATTTACATATTTATTAACTTGCATCTTGCACAGGTAGATCACAACACTCATTCACAGTAGGTCTGTCTGTCTATGCAGAACTATTGTTAAATGACAAAAACACAGATGTACCTTATCCATGTTTTGCTTAAACATTTAATCCTTCATTAGCTGTACTTTACTACTGATTTTAAAGATACTGTACAGCATTTTATGATGAGATGAAGGGGAGCACTGTGACCATTTGCCAAATGTTGTCAGCAGATGGATTTTATCCTCCATGCCTAAATGCCTTATATGAAGTCATGCATAAGTCAATGCATTTCTCTGGCTTGCTGTTACACACTCTTACTACATTCTTTGTTCTTATGATCTCAGTGAAGACATGTCTTTTTCTGTGATGCAATCCTTTTATGGGACTGAAAGGCAGATAAAACATTACATAAAACAGTTTTGGTATGGCAGTTGCACGGGGGGGCTGACGAGATGTCTATGTTGGTTTTAAGAAAGAGTGGAAACAGAGGCAAGGTGCAAAGAGGGTGCAATGGCATCTGGATGAGAGCATAGAGCATATGCAGCACATGTGGTCTGGTATAATTTACTGTGTTGTCATGGAGGAGTGGGCTATAAGCAACTGTTTTGCCTAGCAACATTCACGGGAAGGTGGAAGGGGAAAATGAAGTGCTGGCAGGTGGGAAGAATATTTTAATACCATGAGACATCAACAGTTTATGTGTTCCATCAGTAGTTCCAGCCTTTTCTGAACCAAGAAGGCGAATGCCAAATAAAAACTCTCTGGTTTTATGAATTTAGGTGATTTACTGTCATTGCTACAGTATTCGTGAACTGAAATGCATGCTAAATTGCACATTAAACCACCTTTCAATTAGAATACAAACTACAAGTCTTGCTATAGTTATGCTACAGTGGCCTTAGACACATGGCATCACCTAATGAACTGTGTTGATTATGTCAGAACAAATAAACTACTACTAAATACTAACCAGTTTGAAAGGTAGAGCACAAGGAAAGACCATGAGAATTAAAAAATAATAACGCTTGGTTCTAAATAATTTAAATGGCCAAAATACTACTCCATCAGGATGACTAATAATAGCCATTCAGTAAGTTCTGATCTGGATAGGGAAATAATCCTACTAGTTGCAAAAATAAGTGCTACATAGCTAGCTTAAATGAACTACCACATGTAAATTTTACTTTTTGTTGACTTGGACATTTACAGAGCCAGAAAAGTTCCGGTTTTATTAATTTGTCACATTAATGTCAAAGCAGTTGCATTAGTAGCTGCCTCTTGAAATTAAAGGCAAAATGGATGCAACAAGTAAAAGAAAATTCTCCATGATTAACATATTAAAAACCAAATGAAAAAACGGGAATAATCGAAAGGAAGAAGAATGTTACTTTAGGGAATATTTAAAATGGTTTCTAAGTGGTGTAGTTTGGAGATGTGTAAATCTCTATATTTTTACCAAGGGCATAACATCATGGGACTATATTTGTGTTGCTGATTCCGGTTCAGTTTGACACTATTACAATACTTGTTATTAATCTCTGTCTCTCTTCCACAGCATGTCTTTATCCTGTCTTCCTTCTCTCTCCCCAACCGGTCGCAGCAGATGGCCCCGCCCCTCCCTGAGCCTGGTTCTGCCGGAGGTTTCTTCCTGTTAAAAGGGAGTTTTTCCTTCCCACTGTCGCCAAAGTGCTTGCTCATAGGGGGTCATTTGATTGTTGGGTTTTTCTCTGTATGTTTTATTGTAGGGTCTACCTCACAATATAAAGCGCCCCGAGGCAACTGTTGTTGTGATTTGGCGCTATATAAATAAAATTGAATTGAATTGAACTATTTGTGCACAATGCTTAGCCTTTTTATTTTTATTGAATTCCAAGCCACCAGCATATGACAAAGCCCACTAAATAATGTACAGTGAAATATTAAAAGGTATCCAATTAAATAATTCTGACTAATGTTTTGCAAATATACGTAGATTCACTGGAAAATTGTCTTTGTTTTAAAATCTGTCTTTGTTGTAGACTGTTTTTAAAATAAGCTTTGAGTCTGCCTAAATAATGACTCTAAATCTAGCATAAGCCAGTGATTAATTTATTTTCCTTTTTCAGATAATCCATTAGGCTTGGCAGGCAATCCACCATTTGGCAATGCCAGGACCCCTTGGAAAAACAAGCTTCTCTGGCCAGATTTGAAAGGGATTCTTGTAAAGTGTGAGAACATCAGTTTCTGCCTATGATTTGTCATCATGAAAATGAAGCACATCACACACTGGCTCTAGTATCTTAAATAGTGATGAGAACAGGGATACGGCATGTTTTGCTTCATGTTTAGTATTACTGGAAAGCTCCGTCTGAGACAGTAAATTTAAAGTGGTTATGCCCAGAAAATGTGCAATTGTTTTTAGGATTAATTAGCCCATATCTCAGCACTAACAGAGTGCTGAAATATGGGCAAAACCAAATGAGATTCTTCTGATATTTACACTTTCGTAGCATGTGAAAGCACATTTGAGACGCACTATGTTCAGATAGAATTACACTGATACTTTACCAAAGACAACTGTGTGTAATAGAATTACGCACAGTAGATTGGAGGAAAAAGAAAAGAGTTACTTCAGATGTCCAAATTTAATTCAGAACTGCTTGGCTGCTTCCAAGCTTACCTCACAGGACTGGATGCAATGGATGTGTTGAGGGTCAGGGTACCACTTCATCATCCCTGTGCAGACTATGCTCTGGGAAACAAAGCACACAACAACACTAGTGAAGCAATGCAGCCACAGGAAATGGATAGCTGCAGTCTTTGCCATAGAAAATCATACTACACTTAGACACAAAAACATTTTTATAGCAATTTCTTCGAGTTTCAGTTGACCTTTAAAGGAAGGGCGTCAGTGAGTGTCTGATATACATTTTGAATATGAAAACCACTTTGTTGTCTGTTGATAAATGTGACTTCTATGACTGAATTTGATGGATCTTGTGGAATGACTATTTAACGGTGATTTTTTGAGACTACTACTATTCAGCGGCATTCCATCAGGGCAAGCAGGGCAGGCAACACTTGACTAGTAAAGCCCTAAAATTGGACATAAATTTAACCAGACCCACGTTAGAGTGTCTCTCTGCTTTTACCTCAAATACAACTCTGTCACAATGCTACTGGCATCTTCGCACCATCCTTTACATTACTGCTATCTTGTAGCTGTAGGTCGTTACTGTCTCTTAAGCACACTTAACTCTGCTTCCCTGTGACTCTATTGAAATTTACAGCATAACTGGTTTATTTCATATCAGTATCCATGCCCCGTTAACAATGCCTCATAAACTGCAAGACCTTTTTTCTTGTTGTTTGTGCATGTGCATTTTAGATAAGCCTATGTAATTTCATGGAAAGCTAAGGGGTGACTAGCATGCTAGACAAACTGCTGCTGGCTCTGCTTTCACTGTTCTGAGATCAGTTACTCTTCATATTGTCGGGAAACAGAGTAAGCATCAGCAAGTAACAAAGCACCGTGTGATTAGTAATTTTATCAGTTTTCTCTTACTAACCACCGAAGCCAATGTGTAATGTAGAGAAGCACAGTAGCAAAGAAAGCCTTCATGATGGAGAGCAGCGTCAGTGCCTGTCATGCTCAGCTTAATAAAACTATCAAATTGAACTTGTGCAGAACCTCACCAGCACTGTCACGTTAATCCCATGGTTGACCAGCTGTTTCACTAATACACCACCTTTATTTTTCATTGATATTGTATCGGGCTTGGTAACATGACTGTTGTGTTATCAGCGTTATTATGTCGAGAACTGTCTCTTAGCTAAGACTCTTACACTGGAGCATAGAGCTTTACAGCATGTTCTGACATGAAGCCAGTCATCGTCTCTGCTTCCCTTTCCGTAAAAATGACCGCATGTCACTGCGACTATTACATTATTTTTGGATGCCGTCTAAAAAGTTGGGGTTAGATGAGAATTAATCCTTTTTAAAGTTACCAGTAATTACCTAAAGCATGATGAAAGGAATCCTACTCGTTGATATTATTTTAGTGTCTTGTGTGCAAAATTGTGCGTTTGACCGATGGATGACTTGAAGAAAGCACAAGAAAACACCACAGTGTGTAAAACCTGTCCCCTGTGTGCTTTCAATGAAATTCCATTCCTAATATTGTAGGCAGATTACAGTTACTGTCTTCGCAGCAAGTCAATTTCCCTCGCTTGCCTTGAACCGTATAAAAATGAATAAAACTACATCTTGCATTCATTCTGACTGGAAGCCATAGATATCCTATTGTTTTCACAGACATGTGCAGTACATTACGAATATTTGTTGTCTTTTTGATGTATTTGTCATGAAAGAAAAATCATGTTTTTGTACAACTTAAGGAGATGCAAAACTCAAAATTTTGCGGTTAATTTTGGGTGAGGCTGTGGTCTTCTGCCATTTTTTGACCCAAAGAATTTACAAGGTGGTTAGTAGACAGCAGACTGACTAACAAATATGGACAGAGAAAGTGGATCCTCCCCTGTGACTTTCTGTGCAGCCTGACCCAGCAACGGAGACCTGATTCCGAAGTATTTGAGATAACACAATCCCTCGAAATCACAAGGCAGTGTCAGAGATATGGCGTAAGAAACCAGACCTCAATCCAACTATTTGACCTTGGCAAGGGTGGAAAAACTGGCTGGTGGGCTGACTGACCACCCAAAAGTAAGACGAAACTGGAGCACTGTTTGCAACAGCATTAACGTAGAAGCGACTCCTAAGATTGAGTAACATGACCCGCCTTTGAAGCAAAACAACCCTGTAACTCAGACCCATGAGCTGACATTCCAAGTTGGGTTTTTTTCATGGCGACTTGTATACACTGTGTATACACTATGAGAAATGTGTGTAATTCCTAAAAGGCTTGACGTCAACTGGAACCTTTACGCTCACTATCTGCCTGCGATTTCCAGTAATCCAACAAGTCCTGAATGATAACGGACACAGTCGCATACACATGTAGTGAATTTTGCTGGGTGATTAGCTGATGCAGCTGGGAATAAAAATGTTTTCTAAAAAACTCCTAAAGATACTATCTTGCCAGTGATTCAATCAGATACCTGATATAAAACACATTAGCTCATTCTATGATGAATTTGGAAAATGTCAGCTGCAGTTTGACAGAGATTAATTTTTAGACACTGAGTTACTTACAGACCATTTGAAATGGTTTCTGTTGAAAATTAAACTGATATTTCTGTGTTTTCTTTACTAACTAAACACGCTGCAACATATTACTTTTGAGCACATGTTATGGTCTCAATTTAGGACTTCAAATGAACACTTAAAGCCACAGAAAAGATCTCAAATCTAAAATTTCATGACTGAGGAGTTGAAACCTGAATGTAGAAAAAAAGGGTAATTCCTCTTCAACTATTACTATTTAAAAATGCAAAAATGTATACAAATTTATTGTTTATGATGGCTGCATTGCTTTTTAGCTACTGTTACTCTGTGTGGGGCCTCGTTGTGGCTGTGTGAGTTCTCTCTGGGTACTAGTTTCCACCCAAAATCCAAAGGCATTCATCTTGTTAGGTTAGGTTTACACCTAACCTAGCAACCCAAACATCACTCAGTGTTTGCTCTGGACTGACGATCTCCAGCGTGTACCACATTTGTTGTAAAGTGACAGCTTGGATACTCACCCTGAACTGGACAAGTGGTTAAGAGAATGGTCGGATGAATAAACTCTCATATATATCCGCTTATAAATCACAGAACATGTATTTCTTTTTAATACTTTTAAGACTTAAAACTTTCCTTTTTGCTAAAGCTAGGCTGGATCAGGTGACCCTGAATCCTCCCTTAGTTATGCTGCAATAGGTGTAGGCTGTAGGATGATGATCCCATGATGCACTGAGTGTTTCTTCTTCAGTCACCTTTTTCACTCACTATGTGTTAATAGACCTCTCTGCACTGAATCATACTTGTTATTAATCTCTGTCTCTCTTCCACAGCACGTTTTTATCCTGTCTTCCTCTCTCACCCCAACCGGTCGCAGCAGATGGCCCCGCCCCTCCCTGAGCCTGGGTCTGCCAGAGGTTTCTTCCTGTTAAAAGGGAGTTTTTCCTTCCCACTATCATCAAAGTGCTTGCTCATAGGGGGTCATATGATTGTTGGGTTTTTCTCTATGTATTATTGTAGGGTCCACCTTACAATATAAAGCACCTTGAGGCGACTACTGTTGTGATTTGGCGCTGTATAAATAAAATAGAATTGAACTGAATAGTAGTCTAAGAATATCATTTTCTCAACATACCCATCAGTCTCCTCCACTGATGGGTATGTTTTGTCCAGAGGTAATATTCAAATATTTCCTCTGAGTTATCAATTCTGTCACTAGTTAGCTAACATAAACTAATGTAAGTCTATTAGCCGTAACTAACCAACCACACGATGTCATTTTCCTTACTGACAAAAGATGGTGCTAAACATGTTTTAAAAATTTTTAACTTTCAGCACTAACTTCTTAAATCAATTATATCAGTTATATCTGTTAGTTTTTGAGAACAGGCCTCAATGGTGTATATCAGCCTTTATGTGTTTATCATGCTGGCGTTCTTTGATTTCATGTTTCGTTTTGTTTTTTTGGTTTTGTATGTGTATTAACACTTATTTACTTAAAAGTTCAAAATAAAGATTTGATTGATTGATCGATGATAATAGGGAAGACTATTGTCAAAAAACCGATCGAAAATTTGGGTTGCAAGAGTGTGATTTCAAGTATTTAGGTAGCAAAAGACTCTCTGAGGAATCAGAGATATTAATATTATCTCTGGACAAGTGACTAACAAGTGAGAAAGAGAAGACATGCGACTTCTGATGCAAAATGTATGGCAGCAAGTGCTCAGCATTTTATTTTCCTTGGCTTCAAACTGTGAACAATCTTAGTTTTGTGCTTATCAGTAAAGGTGAATCAGTCTGGAGCAGTAGCTCAGTTTACTTCATGCTTTTGTTCAGAGCACCAGATGTTTGGACACATTATTCATCCTGATGGGTGTTTTTGTGTAAAAATCTTTGCACTGTTTGTCAATGTATCAGCTTTCACGGTGCTCTGGACCAGTCGCATGGCAGCAAGTGAGCAAAACAACAACAGTTTTGTAACACCTACCATGTGCTTCCAAAGGGTAGCAAAAACCACAGCGTCTTTCTCAGTTGTGGTTATTTTTTACCAATCACGACATGTTATTTTTCACCACATACAAGCTCATCGTTTATCACAAAAACCTAGAAACAGCTGCACCCAGTTATGCAAGTTGCGATCACAGTTCAACATTAATCAATGAACTTTGAAAGTATGAATATTATATATGCATCAAGAGTGAGTCATGTAAACTGTAGCTCAAATCAACATTTAAGAAACAATAGCTACGCTGTAAAAAATACTGTTGTGACATTGAGACAGCAAGAGGGGTGTCACATTTACAAAGGACCTCCTGGCGTACACTCGGTGGTTATTGTCTGGCTGGGGAAGGTGTTGTCAGCTGATCCAGCTCACCTTGGCCTTCCAGGCTATAAATGCTGGTTCAGAAGAACTACTAACTACCACTTTACCTGGCATCAACCTTCCAGTAACAACAAATTTTCTTATTTGAGTAAACTTATTGTGTGGACTCCCTCTTTGCCACATACCTTGAGCTATCGTGCCAAAGTTTCTACTTTTTCTTGAGAAAATAAACACAATGTCTGAAATAGGATGGAAAGGAACTATTTTTAACCCAACATTGTGCATGTTACAATATATTGTTTTGCTGAGCTTGGAAAAACCAAAAAAAATCTAGTCACACTAGTCAAATTATGTAATTATGTAATTTGGGATGTCACTTGGGATCGAGTGGTTCTCTAAGAGGCAGTAGGTAAATCTACGATCCTAGAAATCTATGGTTTGGATCTGGGTTGCTTTGGTTTGGAAAATGATGACATGCAAAGTAAAGTACAAACAACTTTTTTCAATTCAGCATTTCGTCATTCATCACAACATTTCAGTACATAGAGGACAAGACCAGAAGATCTCCTGTTTAAGGATGTGTCCACTCCATGTTTGGGTATGTGTTGAACTTTAATTAAAAAACATTCCCTCAGTATACTGATACTCTACTCCAAAGGTATCTCACCTGAACTTTTTTGGGAACCATCCAGTGTTTCAAAGACTTGACTGTAGTACCATTGGGCAGAACCGCCGGGTCATGTAGGTCCATGTCTACAGCCATAATGCATGTTGGGTAGCATTCAGCACCTAAAAGAAAAAGACCCCACATAAATCAAATAACAATAATCCTAATTCAGAACATTTTCTTTCTTTCATGTATTGTCTGACTTAAAGAAATTGTATGTGTTCCACATATTTATCTAATCTATACTATTAATTTTGTCAGCATTTTTTAAAATGAGAAACACAATAATGTAGAGGTCTAAGAATTATAATAAAGTAGAAAAAATGTAGTGTCCATCCAGATAAGCCAAAATTGATATATATGGTTTCATTTAGTTTCACAGAAAGAATGAAAATCTAAAGGTCACACTCACCAACAGCCATCCCATGGTCACAGCTGTACTCCACAGAGTTGAGATCTGGAGGAGCAGAACAAGATCCCTGGAGATTGGGACACATGACAAATTCTGCTGTCCATTCTCCATCCTTAGTGCAGCGAATTTCAATCTGGAAACAAATACAGGCATTAAAATCCACAATGGAAAGTCTACACTTGTCCCAGTTTGTGCATTTTTGCATGTATACACATGAATCTCACTATAGCAACAAAATACTTGGTGAAAAGTGGAATCAGTAAGCGTCGCTGTAAAATGCTGTGGAAATACAGGTTCATGGCTGTTTGTAGGAATTTGTGGAAGAAACAAAACTGTATGTGAAATCTGAATTTCAGTTATTCCACAGAGCCGAATCCTAGGAGCGATGTCACATGTAAGTGAAAATGATGTGAGCTTCACCAATCCAAATCAGGATGTTGTAGTGATCTAAAACAGCGGTCGCCAACCTTTTTTGCGCCATGGACCGGTTTATGTCCGACAATATTTTCACGGACTGGCCTTTAAGGTGTCGCGGATAAATACAACAAAATAAAAGCAGTACCCCCCCAAAAAATAAGATTTATTCATAACACACGGGAAAAGACCCAGGGAAACCGAAAAAAAATAATGATAAAAACCCTGAAAACCATGAATTTCACACCCGAGCCTCAACTCTCGCGGCCCGGTACCAAATGACTCACAGACCGGGGACCACTGATCTAAAAGATTTACCTTTAAAAAGATAAGAGTCAGTATTAAAATTTAATTTGCTGATTTTATTTGTAATTCAGTTTGTGACCATTTTGACTCTTTTAATACGTAATGTTTATTTATTGCCTTTTAACTATTGTTAATAAATTGTTAATTGACGGTCAGTATTGTTAATTAATGCTGATCAGGTTTTTCCAAGTTAATATGTGAACTCTGTACATATTTCATAATTAAGACAGAGTAAATCTTCTGTATCATTTGTGTTATATGGAATTAGCAGAGGTCAATATTGCAAAAAACGTGAACCAACAGTATTATTTGTTAAATCAGTGGTTCCCAAACTTTTTTTTCCAGGCCCCCCTTTGTTTTACAAGAACAATGTTCGAGCCCCCCCCCCCCCCCCCGCACAAACACATCCTACAAACACACACACCCATATTTTGTTTATAAACTCCATTGCGGTTTATTTCACACCTCAAACATTTAGTAAACAATTAAGCAAATACAAGTAAACGGCAATAAATTACAGGTAGTAATAAAACACACTACTAACTCTTTTACGCTGCGTCCACACCTACACGGGTATTTTTGAAAACGCAGCTGTTTCTATGCGTTTGGGCTTTTCGTCAACACGTAAACGGCGTTGCGATTCACCGAAAACGGAGATTATTTAAAACTCCTTTTTTGCGTTTACGTGTGGACGAGGATTACAGAGTTCGTCACGCAACGACAAAGGTATGTGCCTTTTTTCACGTCACGCTGTGCGCCACGTTATTGTTTACATGAGATGAATTGCAGAATGGCAGATAGAGACAAAATACTGTTACTGTCTTCAGGTTTTACACGCTTACATACACACACAGTTACTGTCCCTCCATTTAGAAAGGCAGAGACGTCACGGTGTGATTATTTTACGTGTAGTTGTTTTTTTTCCTGTGTAATAATATTCAACATTGCTATCAATACATTTTTCAAAAAATGCCTCTCTGTGCAAAATGGGTTCAAAAACAAAAACAGCTGTGGGATACTGTTTGTCCGTGATTTGAACCGGGGGAACAAATTACGGCAGGATCAGCCTGATATTATTTGTATCCCGCTGTAACTTTACTGCATAAAGAGCTAACATGTCCAAAATGTCAGGAGTAGTTAGTTATTACAAGAAGTGTTTGTGAACTAAAAATCAAGAATGTGGGATACTGTTTGTCCGTGATTTGGAGAGCCCAGCGCTGCTCCCGACGCAGGGAAACTAATTTTGCAGGGGAGACCTACCTTGGCAGGTGAAGCCAAAGGGAAGATATGCTTCACCATATTTTCTAGTCTTTGGCTTGGAAGGAAGTTGGTTTGGAAACATATTTGGGGATGCTTCATCTCCTGCTTTGCGTTTGTGTGGGAGCCCCGTCAAAAACCTGTCCACAGTGTCCAAGCTTTCTTTATTTTTTTCTTTTCATACCGCGCCCCCCTGCAATGGGACTGCGCCCCCCCTAGGGGGCGGCCCCCACACTTTGGGAACCTCTGTGTTAAATGATAAAAGTTACATTTTGTTACCTTTTTGAGGTATTGATTCCTGTCTAGATTTTAATATTAATGTTGGTGCAGTATCAGTTTTTCTCTGCAAGATATGAGTCTTCTTGTCTGTTGTGTTTTGTATTTGTTTTTTGGTTATTACTGTTTTTTAGTTATGTGTCCTGTTTCACTGTTATTTGCTGTTTTTCTCATTGTTTATGCCCGTGTAGATTACATGCACTTAATCCTTTGTGTAGATACAGTCCTGTCTGTCTCTTAGTCATCATCAAAGTGGATCTTTTTAATCTCCTGTGTGAATCTGCACCTTCCTATATGAAAAACTTTGATTGCTTTTTAGAATAATTATTTTGTGTTAAGTGTGTTTTCTATTTAAAAAAGCATTGTTTTTTCAGAGCATTGTTTTCTCTGGCCTTTATAAAATGATTATATAGTACAGTTGGTTTGACCATGATGCTGTCCACAGTCTGGTATCCTGTTGGCAGGACACATTTTTAAACATTTATAATGACAGCCATTGTTGAGGTTTTGTCAGACTTCACTTACCCTGCATAAGAGCTGCTGGATGACCTCAAAATGATTCCTCTAGAAGCCTGGGGCAATACGTATATGTCAAGGTGTAACTAATGCATTAGCCATGAACACTGCCATTGCAGTTACTGTACTACGTTAGGAGTTAGGCATTGTTTGATTCGTGAAACTGACGTGTACAGCATGACTTGGAGTAGAGGTGTTAGACCACTTTTCACTTCGGCTTTTTGACAAAACATTTAATAACATGCAGCTTAGCGAACTCAACTGACACTCAGAGTCACTCTCCTTGTGATCGATCTAAAAGTGTTTTGATAGTCATGATTGTGCTCAGAACACTTCTGTACAACTACAAGCACTTTGAGGTGTTAAATAAATTAACAGCTGTTGAAACCTTACATTTTTTGTTGTGTCGGAGCACTGAAGGGTGCAAACGGTGTCATAGTACAGGCCATTGGTGCAGGTGTACATGCCCTGGAATAGATCAGGTGGGGCTGGGCACGATATCGGCTCGCAGCCAGTTTCCTCCCACTGCCCTCCTTCCAGACACTCTAACTTGAAGTGCTTCCTAGAGACAACAGTGAATACACACAGCTCTCAATGACCCGAATTATCACAAGACGTCATCCAGTTTAACACACACTGCTGTTTTGCGTGAAGCCATAAGGAAGGTTTACAAATAAGACATTGACCAGACAACTGAACACATTACATGGAAAAATGTTGGGACGTACTGAAAGCATGTGTTGTAAGAAACGCTGAACACACAACAGTGTCCGTTCTACAGTAAACGATATTTCCTGTGTGCTGCATGTTGGGTGTAAATGCAACAGTGTGTGTTATAATATTTATGTGGGTACATCTGTCAAAGGTAAAAGTAAAAAGCCTGTTTAAAGCTCTTTAATAGCGGCTGCCTTTTACTTTCACATGCTGAACTAATAAAGCATCAGGGGTTATTAAAATGTTTACTCATGTCGGAGGAAGCATAACTCATAAAGACACCCATCTGCAAAAGGAACTTACAAATAAAAAGTTGTTCATTGGATTGCAAATAAATTTAGGGTAATCTACCCATCCATCCATTTTCTTGTACTGATCCAATCTAAATGTCATAGAGCGAGAGGCGGGGCACATCCTGGACAGGCTAATGGATCCCACTCACATTCATATCTGTGGTAAATTTAGAATCACTAATTTAGGTGAGAGAAAAAATGTTTAAAATACAAGCTTTCTATGATATCAAATGGCCTTTTTGTGTGGTATTTATTAATCTGCTTTCAAATACAAGACCATACAGTGAGTGAAATACAGCAATACTGTATTGTACATGGAGTTCACATCCTGAATCCTCCAACGCCATCTGAAATGCGTGAAGAAAGCCGACTCATGAAGCAGGATATAAACTTACGCCACAGGCTGCATCTCCTGTTAGGAAACCCTCATTTCATTATAAACATGGGAACTGTTTTCAGTAATGAGCAGTTACTTGGGGAATACAACTGGCAAAGGAATGACGAGGCCCAGTTAGCAGCAGTACATATTTTATTGGACCCTAATGTGAGTTTGCTCCCAAACTGAATATAGTTATGTGGATGATGGGCCAAAGAATACCTCTTAAAAGCTGTATACTCATTGATATTTAAAACTTTCCCCTTTGGGTTCTGGGTGTCCATGGGATGCATTGTTACAACAGTGAATAAGAAAAAAAATCTAAAGCAAAGATCCTAATTTTATGAACTAGTGCGTAATGGGAATCTTGTAAAGTAAAGGAAAAGAGAGAATTTCCTCCATTACGCATGGAGGCATGTGTAATTAAACACTGTATTTAATTTGGTTTGTCTATGCTGACTAGTGTCCCATTTGGATATAACAAATAAACGCCTGAAATAAAAACTTTTCCCATTGATAATTTAAGGAATCATTCAGAAGACAGAACGCCTGGAATTAGAATAAGAAGAAGATTTTTTGTGCGTGTTTCAAGCTTTATGCTGCAATTAATACTTAAATAGTGAATGAACTTTGTCTAATGCTACTCTGTTGACTGTAGTGCCAGCATTTCCGCCCAACTTACCGTCGTATCTTCTTTTTGAGGCTCCCTAACACATAGAAGCCTGGGTTGCATTTGTAACGGCAGACAGAGCCAACATTGTGCCCTGAAGCCAGACAGTCTGCTGTTAGCAGCTTGGCATTGGATATGCTTGGCACCTCTGGACATTCTATCTTGCAGTAGGCCTCCGGGAAAGACCACAGCCCGTCCTCCAAACACGCCAATCTGTCACTGTCACCTAGGGAGGAGAGAGGGAGAGGAAGGCAGAGGGGAGATGAAGGATTTCAAGATTTCCAGAGAATTTTAAAGTAGAGCTGAACAGCTAGGTTAGTTGCGTACTTAGCTTTGTTATGTTACAGAGATATGTTCATGCGTGTGTGAATGTGTGCGTGAATGGGTGAATGACTGGATATGTAAAGCGCTTTGGGGTCCTTAGGGACTAGAAGGCGCTATATAAATACAGGCCATTTATCTGACTGCATGAATATAACAGAACTTCTGATTTGAATTGAATGATAATAATGTTTAATGAAAATGAGAAGAAAAACTTTAGGGTTTCAGAGCTCACTGGTATTCTCGCTCTAATATTGTAGGCCTTTACACTATAATAAAAGCAGTTCCAAATGACTGTATTGAATTTGTGCTCAGTGCGGGGTGTGGTTTGTGGCTCAGCTGCAGGAGAGGGGTGGGGCCTTGGCCCATCGGCCGGCAGCGGAATGGGCGCTGTTGCCACTGCTGTTGGGGGAGGCTCAAGCTTGCCACTGGCGTCTAGATGTAGCTTCGCAGATGTGTGTAGAGCCATCCTGGACCTGGATTTGTCCTCTCACTTGTCCTCTCACTGGCAGCAATTTTGCAGCAGTGGAATGGGGGTGAAAGATCAGATGTTGCGTTTGCTCCGCGGCTCCATGATGCAGCGGTCCGATGGCTTCAGCCGAGACCGTCACCAGAGGAGGCACAGCTGCTGGATGCGGTGGTGCAGGAGCAGTTTGTTGAGGGGTTTCCAGGGGAGGCAGCGCTGTGCCATCAGCCCGCAAGCCTGCATGCAGCGGTCACACTAGCTGAAGACCATGTGGCAGTACGGCCAGAGGAGGCAGTGGGCCACATGCAACCAGCAGTGGAGAGTCGCCCAATTCTGGCCCTGAGGAGGTTCAGCAGCTCTGCTATAGCTTTGGAAGCTGCGGGGCAGTCATCTTCCCGTCTGTGGCCATGGAACCCTAACTCTGTCTCTCTTGCTGGTCTCTCCACATGTCCTGGCAGCTGCAGATGCTGCGCCCCACCCACCGGGAGCCACATGAACACCGGGGCAGGAGTGCTGGAAGTGCAGGCGACAGGGATATATCAGCTGAGAGTGCCCACGGATGGAGGTGGATCAGGTGTTCTATGTCACTGGCCCTCCAACACCCTCCCTCGATCTGAGCGGTAAGTTGCCAAGGGTGTATACGCCAGGCTATGGTAAACTCGGGCTGGATGCAGACCCTGGTCCGTGGCACTGCTAGAGGCAGAGTGGGTGGAAGTTAGGTGTGTGCATGGGGACACACACAAATATCCCATAGTGCTGCAGGAAATGGGCAAAATGCATAGAGAGAAGCCTGCGTTTAATTCACGCCTGACTCATCCCTTAATTCTCTGGATAGATTGGCCGGCCGGGGTTTAATAATCGGTTGGGGTAGTGTGTGGGGATGCGTTCACGACCTATAACGGCATGTTGTGTCTGTGTTACACTCAGCGGTGATGCGGCGTCATCCAACGCTGACTTTCTGCCAGCTCCAGTAATCCACTCCGAGATTTCCCACTAGAGCCGTCTCATGATGACACCTTATGCTCAGCATTCGACGAAGTGATAAGAACTGGTGGTCACATGGTGCACCATGACGCAGCACTAACCTACTCACATTTTGTATTATTTAAAGATAGGCTGTATCGAGTGAGTCGTGACACTTGCACAGAAAAGGAACACGCCCAGTTGTTGGTGCCAAAAAGCTGCTGGAAAAATGATTTTCCAAACAGCTCAGTATTATCCTATGGATACTCTGGAGCAAATAATGGCCCGATGTTATTGGCCAGGCATCCAGGCGGATGTGCGCCAATGGTGTGTGTTCTGCCCAGAATGTCAGTTGGTGAACCACCCGGCCATTCAAAAAGACTATGAAGAATATGAGGTGGTACAGTCAGACAAGTGAGGAGCCACACAGATATATCACCTCAGCCTCCTAAAAGCATGGAGAGAGGCTGAAACCACTTCTCTGGTGAGCTTGGTGAAGGAAAGAGATGAGTTGGGGCCGGAGGTGCCAAATTCCGCCATACCATCCTTCCTCCATTGTGATAACTATCTCACACAGGCCAAAAGAACGAATATTGCTACATTGCAATAACATTTTGCAGATCCCCCCCGCCCGGTCACACTCATAGAGCACCGATGCGTTCAGAGCCCTACAGGTTATCTGAACATAAAAGACAAATTGTTCAGAACGAACTGGCTGAAATACTAAAGCTGGAAATAACAAAAGAGACACACAGTGCATGGTGTAGCCCTATAGTGTCCCATAGTGACAAAAGATGGGTCAGTATATTCCTGTGTCGACTACCGCAAAGTGAATGAGGTGTCGCAGTATGATGCCTACCCAATTCCCCAGGTCAACGAGCTCCTGGACCGGTTAGGCACTGCTGGCTTTTTCATGAAGCTGGATTTAACCAAGGGCTACTGGCAAATTCCATTGTCTCCAGAGTCCAAGGAAAAATGACTTTATCTAGTCTGTATGGTTTGCACCAGTTTCTCACACTTCCATTCAGCTTGTTTGGAGCCCAGCCACTTTACAGCAGCTCATGGACCGGGTGCTATGTCCACACACTGCGTATGCTCCCTCTGGTCACTCCTGGGCATGTACAGCGGGTGGCTGCAGTCCTGGAGTCCCTGAGGCCAGCGTGACTCACCGTCAATCCAAGGAAATGCGTGGTTGAACAGAGGGAGGTACAATACCTGGGGTACCGCTTCGGACGCAGGCAGAAGCGGATGGATAAAACAGCAGACATTGCATTCTGCCCGCATCCCAAGGCCAGAAAAATGGTGAGGTGGTTCTTGGAGCTGGCCTGTTACTACCGTCGGTTCTTGCCAGGCTTTGCGGTGGTCGACTCTCTTCAGTATTACCTCCTGGGCCACCCTTTCAACCTCTGTTTGGATCAAGCATCAAGCCCCACTGCAATGGCTCCATCGCATGAAGGACGGCAATTGTGTCCATCTCCTCCCAGATCTGTATCAGGGCATCACTGAGCTCACAGACAGTCTGAGGTACAACCTGGACCAAAACATAATGTCCCAGAGGTGTTCTATTGGATTTACTCAGGCTAGCATGGGCGCCAGTCACCAGTATCAATTCCTTTATCCTCCACAAACTGCCTGCATGCTTACCAAATTAGGCCAGGTATTGTCATGTACCAGTAGGAACCCAGGACTCACTGCCAGTGGTTCCAAGTATTTCATCCTGATAACTAATGGCAGGTGCTGTGGTCTATCCTGTAGAGGTCTGTGCATCCCTCCATGGATATGTCTCCTCAGACTGTCAGTGGCACGGTGGATGTGCCAATTCCGGTATTCTACGGCAAATGAAAAGTTGGGCTCCACAGTGCCCAGCAGTGTCCTGTTTGGAGGTCAGTTTGTATGACACTGGCAATGTTCCTCCTTGCACAAAGGAGCAGATACCAGCCTTGCTGATGGGATAAAGACCTTCTACAGCCCTGTCCAGTTCTCCTAGAGTAACTGCCTGGAATCTCCTCCATGCTCTTGAGACTGTGCTGGGAGACACAGTAAATCTTCTGTCAATGAAATGTCTTGATGTCCCATCCTGTAAGAGTTGGACCAACTGTGCAGCCTCTGTAGCATCCAGATATCGGATCATGCTAGCAGCAGTGACACTGACCCTAGCCAAATGCAAAACTAGCGAAAACTCAGTCAGAAAAGATGAGGAGGAAAAAAATGTGAGCCAGCCTCCACTTGTAAAAACATTTGTGTTTTTGAGGTTGTCTCATTGTTTCCCATCTAGTGCACCTGTGGTTAACTATACAGTGGAACGCAAAAGTTTGGGCAACTTTGTTAATAGTCATTGTTTTCCTGTATAAATCGTCGGTTGTTACAATAAAAATTGTCAGTAAAATATATCATATAGGAGATGTGATATTTGAGAAGTGAAATGAAGTTTATTGGATATACAGAAAGCGTGTAATAATTGTTTAAACAAAATTAGGCAGGTGCATAAATTTGGGCACTGTTGTCATTTTATTGATTCCAAAACCTGTAGAACTAATTATTGGAACTCAAATTGGCTTGGTAAGCTGAGTGACCCCTGACCTACATACACAGGTGAATCCAGTAATGAGAAAGAGTATTTAAGGGGGTCAATTGTAAGTTTCCCTCCTTTTTTAATTTTCTCTGAAGAGTAGCAACATGGGGGCCTCAAAACAACTCTCAAATGACCTGAAGACAAAGATAGTTCACCATCATGGTTTAGGGGGAAGGATACAGAAAGCTGTCTCAGAGATTTAAGCTGTCCGTTTCCACAGTTAGGAACATATTGAGAAAATGGAAGACCACAGGCTCAGTTCAAGTTAAGGCTCAAAGCAGCAGACCAAGAAAAATCTCGGATAGACAGAAGCAACGAATGGTGAGAACAGTCAGAGTCAACCCACAGACCAGCACCAAAGACCTACAACATCATCTTGCAGCCGATGGAGTCACTGTGCATCGTTCAACCATTCGGCGCACTTTACACAAGGAGATGCTGTATGCGAGAGTGATGCAGAGGAAGCCTTTTCTCCGCCCACAGCACAAACAGAGCCGCTTGAGGTATGCTAAAGCACATTTGGACAAGCCAGCTTCATTCTGGAATAAGCTGCTGTGGACTGATGAAACTAAAACTGAGTTATTTGGGCATTACAAGGGGCGTTATGCATGGAGGAAAAAGAACACAGCATTGCAAGAAAAACACCTGCTACCTACAGTAAAATATGCTGGTGGTTCCATCATGCTGTGGGGCTGTGTGGCCAGTGCAGGGACTGGGAATCTTGTCAAAGTTGAGGGACACATGGATTCCACTCAGTATCAGCAGATTCTGGAGACCAATGTCCAGGAATCAGTGACAAAGCTGAAGCTGCACCGGGGCTGGATCTTTCAACAAGACAACGACCTGAAACACTGCTCAAAATCCACTAAGGCAGTGGTTGCCAAACTTTTTTTGCCAGGCCCCCCTTTGTTTTACAAGAACAATGTTCGCGGCCCCCCCACCACCTAACCCCCCAAACACATCCTACAAACACACACACCCATATTTTGTTTACAAACTCCATTGCGGTTTATTTCACACCTCAAACATTTAGTAAACAATTAAGCAAATACAAGTAAACGACAATAAATTACAGGTAGTAATAAAACACACTACTAACTCTTTTACGCTGCGTCCACACCTACACGGGTATTTTTGAAAACGCAGCTGTTTCTATGCGTTTGGGCTTTTCGTCAACACGTAAACGGCGTTGCGATTCACCGAAAACGGAGATTATTTAAAACTCCTTTTTTGCGTTTACGTGTGGACGAGGAATACAGAGTTCGTCACGCAACGTCAAAGGTATGTGCCTTTTTTCACGTCATGCTGTGCGCCACGTTATTGTTTACATG